>NC_045164.1:19522875-19630375 GCF_900700415.2 Clupea harengus
TATTAGTTGTAGTCATAGCAGCAGCAGTAGTGGTGGTAGTAGCAGTAAAACTTGTTGTTGCTGCTGCTGTCTGAGACTATTCCATAAAGTGTCCCTAGAGGGTGCTGTGGAACAATGAACTTACATCACTTTGGTCCATTCCAAAAGTACACACACACACACACACACACACACACACACACACACACACACACACATATGCACACTCTAATGTCAGTATTGCACCACCATAAAAAATAAACCTCCAAATTATCATTTATTTTCATACACAGTGCACTGTGAACAATCACATATTAAAACCATCTGTACATGCAGCAAAATTATCACAGCTGTTATAAAGGAGAGAATGTGTGTTTGTGTGTTCATGTGAGTGTGGTGTACGAATGTGCATGCCTGCTGTAGGCATGTGTGAGTGAGTGTGTGTGTGTGTGTGGGGGGGGGGGTGTGTGTCTGTGTGTGGGTGTGTGTGTGTAGACACCTCCCCATCACATGAGGAAGAGGAGTTGCCCGCTGAAGGTGGTGAAGTGGGCAGTGTAAGCAGCCACCCAGGACCCCTGCCCCAGACGCAGGCCCACTGTATCGCCCACCTCCAGCAGCAGGGACACCCCTTGGGAGGTGTTGATGTCGTGGGGGGCTTTGTGGTTGTAGGCGGCCACCACGTGGTGGCCGTTCCTTTGGAGGTTAGCTCCGGCTCCGTTTGAACCTCCAGCAAAGATGTGGTAGCCGAACTGGTACACTCCTCTCACGGGAGCCGTGAAGATGCCTGGACCAGAGGAGAATAACATGGAGACTCAGAGAAGTCATGACCTCAGAGGAGAGGAGGATCACTGACACTGGAGGGAAATTACAAACATTCCTCTCCCTGTGGTAGGGCTGTAGTGGACTGAACACACACCTGTGTTAGGGTTCTAGTGAAATGAATGCAGTCCTGTGTTAGGGTTCTAGTGGACTGAATGCACACCTGTGTTAGGGTTCTAGTGGACTGAACACACACCTGTGTTAGGGTTCTAGTGGACTGAATGCACACCTGTGTTAGGGCTGTAGTGGACTGAATGCACACCTGTGTTAGGGTTCTAGTGGACTGAATGCACACCTGTGTTAGGGTTCTAGTGGACTGAAGGCACACCTGTGTTAGGGTTCTAGTGGACTGAATGCACACCTGTGTTAGGGTTGTCACGAATTCCACTGAATTCTAGTTTGTTTTCCATCTGGGTTGTGTTCATGTGTTATCATCCCCTGTCATTTCAGATCCGGCTACGCCCACAGGCTCGGCAATCTCCTCATCTCTCTCACCTGTTAAATCTCCGCCCATCTCTGCACCTGCAGCTCATCTCCGCATTAGGTGCTGTGTATTTATACCTGCCCGCTATCATCTGTTCTTTGCCAGATTGTCTTGTGTGTTTTGCCAAGCTTTCCCGCGATTTGTCTGTTAACCATAAACCTGATTACCCTGTATTTAGACCCTGGACTGTACCTCGGATTCCGTTTTCTTTGCCTGCCCCTCGTCTGACTTGTCTGCTGTACTATCTGATCTCCCGGTTTTGACCCTGCCTGTCTGTCCACCGATTACGGATACTCTGCCTGCTCCTTGTCGGATGGTTTGCTGTACGGACGGATCACCCGATTTTGATCCTGCCTGCCTGTCCATCGTTTACGGATTACTCTGCCTGCTCCTTGTCGGATGGTTTGCTGAACGGACGGATCTCCCGGTTTCGACTCTGCCTGCCTGTTCCCCGGATAACTCTGCCTGCTTCCCTGTAGGATTACTGAGACACTGGGCTGATGACCAGGGTTTGACTCTGTTGTATTGTAACCAAGTAAACAAACGCAAAACTATTTTCTGTGTCTGTCGTGCTTTTGGGTTCCGGTTGTGTCTGTACCTGAGAATGTTACAAGGGTTGTAGTGGACTGAATGCACACCTGTGTTAGGGTTCTAGTGGACTGAATGCTGATGTGTTTCCAGTCTTACCTGTGTTTGGGTTGTAAGCGCTGCCAATATTGGTGAAGACATGGTTGAAGACCAGGGCAGTTTCTGTGTTGAAGGGCCCGATGTGTTTGTCAGCCGACACTGAGAAGGAGGCGGAGAAGGCCACCTTACTGTCTGTGGGAGAGGAACAGTGAGTTTCTGTGTAAGCATGTGTGTGAAGATATGATCCATACATTTTGTTAATTTGTACACACACATATGTATAGAATCCTAGAATCCTTCACACAATCCTTCCCTGATCTCCTCATCTAAATCATCAATGTGCCTACTATACCCTATCCCTACAAAACTACTTAAACACACTAAATTTAATTTAATTTAATTAACATTAAATGAGGCACTACTTACAGTTTTTTACGATTGGATAAACACTAAAATCAAAAGTATTACACAATTATCAAAACTTTACTCAAGGAGCAAAACAACGGCTCAGATTTGCACCACTATAAGCACATGTCAACATCACACTTTTTGCGGAACAATACACACAAGTGATTTGCAAAACCCTAAACACACTTGAATGCTTTAGACACAGAAGTATATCAAGAGGTCACTTCCTTGCAATTCCAAAACACTGACTGTCAAATTACCACACATATGAGCCTGTCAAAATATGGTTTTGTTAAATTAGTGTATAGTTTTTACAAGAGTGTTTCATTTTGCAATGGATCTGGGGTGTTTTGCTCATTGGGTGTCTGGTTGTGCTAATTGTGTGAGGTGTATTGAAAAACAAAACAAAGCAGTCAAAATAGTGTTTAAGCAATCGAGAAAAACTGTAAATAAACTTGAAAGGAGGACGGGGGCCCATATTCACGCAAGAACAAGATCGAGAGATCATAAACATGGTTTTAGCAAATAATGCTATCAGGCTCAGAGAAATTCAAGCCAACATTATCGGTGACCATGCCATTTACAGTAATGTCCATCAGGCCTCTCAGTCAACACTGGCACACATCCTAAAAAGACATCAGGGTAAAATGAAACAACTTTATTTCTACTGTATTTTCATTTTTTTCTGATCTTTTTTTAATGGAATTGCAACCTGTACTGGAAACATAATTTTACGTTTGTCTGATATTTGCTGAGCTTACAGTGTTATGCACACTACTGAAGTAGCATGAAAACTGGGACATGTTTTGATGTGATTCTCCATGTTGACATGTTGACTGATTTGGGTATATGGAGAGAATTAAATAATATTTTCATCAGTCTGCAGCATTGGTCTTGTGTAGTGTTTGTAGAATTTATTGTATATTTGCACTTTCTCTATGTACTTCACTTACACTATTCTAATCACTGAGAAGTAGAATTGCTAAAAGTGTTTTAGGTTTATAACAGCAGTGTGTAAGTGTTACAAACAGAATTCAGTCATATGCAACGTGTGTGTTTCATATGGTAACAAAATATGGTTTTGTTAAATTAGTGTATAGTTTTTACAAGAGTGTTTCATTTTGCAATGGATCTGAGGTGTTTTGCTCATTGGGTGTGTGGTTGTGCTAATTGTGTGAGGTGTATTGAAAAACAAAACAAAGCAGTCAAAATTGTGTTTAAGCAATCGATAAAAACTGTAAGTAATGAACAATTCACACATTTCGGGATATGTTCCAAAATCATTCAAAATATCAGTGATCAAACCATCTTAAAAACAAACCAATCTAGATTGTAATAACCTGGCAAACAATAGGCCAAAATCCAACCTCCCTTTCTCGTCAAAAATACTTGAAAAAGCAAAAGCAAAGGACCTTACTACATGAAAACAACATCCAGGAAGACCTGCAATCTGGCTTTAGAGCTCTTTACAGCACTGAAATAGCCTCAGTCAAAGTTATGAATACTAATGACTACTAATTGCATCTGATCATGGGTGCATTTCAATACTGGTTCTGCTATACCTTAGGCGTTGTTCATGTCTGTGTCGGAATGTGTGTGTGTGTGTGTGTGTGTGTGTGTGTGTATGTGTGTGTGTGTGATTACCTTCACTGATGCTCTGTAGCTGCTTTAGTGTGTTGTTCGTATCTGTGTTGGAGTGTGTTTGTGTGTGTGTGTGTGTGTGTGTGTGTGTGTGTGTGTGATTACCTTCACTGATGCTTTGTAGCTGCTTTAGTTCGTTGTTCATGTCTGTGTTGGAGTGTGTGTGTGTGTGTGTGTGTGTGTGTGTGTGTGTGTGTGTGTGTGTGATTACCTTCACTGATGCTCTGTAGCTGCTTTAGTGCATTGTTCATGTGTGTGTTGGAGTCCTTCAGCTCCTTTAGCTGGGCTCTCTGCCCCTCCACTGTCCTCTCACTGGCTGACAGCCTGGCCTCAGCAGCACTCAGATTCGCCACTAGAGCTAAGGAAACACACACACACATACACACACACACACACACACACACACACACACACACGCACGCACGCACACACAAACAGGCTTTACAAACTTTTACAAACAGGCTCTCAAAATACTTGACAAAAAACCTAAATCACACCATCACTGTTCAGTCCTCCATAAGTACAGACTTTTAAGTTGGGACAACCTGATCACATTTAAGAACTGCTGTTTAATGTTCAAAATCCGGTTTAACCTGCCCCCCCCCCCCCACCACTATGCAGCCTAGTCACGTTTAGAACAGCAGCAACCAGTGCTACTCGAGGGGCAGCAAAAGGAGACTGTGATATTCCTTTAAAAAAAAAGTCTATTTGGACAGTCGGTTTTCTCAGTTAGGTCAGCCCAGGAATGGACCCATCTCCCTCAGAACATTAGAGAATCAACCTCATTCAACTGTTTTAAAAGTAATCTCAAAGCATGGTTGATAAATAACCAAAAATGTGATCACTAGTGGGTAAGCAGTAGAACTTGTATATTGGGATTGTATTTTATTTTATTGTATCTTATTTTTTTTAATTTATTGTCAATGTTATGTTTGATATACGTTAATGCCTTTTTTAGGTTGTATAGCCTTTTTCACTCTGGCAGGGGGACTGCCAATTGAAACTAGCCTTTTGGCTATAATTGGGTGCATTTACATTTTAATGTTCATGAATGTACACTGTCCCTCTTGATCAAATAAACAAATTGATTGATTGATTGATTGACACACGCATTGGATACGTTTTACTGAATGGCTGAACACATGAATGCCCTATCCCACTTGGCATGCTTTCTAAAAAGAAAAAACAAGTTATAGTGACAACTGGCCTATGAAGTAGCCTATGAAGTGGGCAACATCTCCCATTCCACATACAATAAATGGTAATTGTAACGACTGTAAGTTTATGAATGGTAACTGTAACGACGAGCATAAACAATCTCTGCCTCTAACGTGTGTCCGTTTGACCTATATTTGAGAGTTTACTGTAGCCTATTTGACTTTTCTTTTCACAGCGTTCAACTGAATCTACTCTACAACCTGGCAATGACGTTTGGATTATTTATCAGATAACTAGCAATTCAATGAACAAACTTAATGTTATTAACTATAACCTTAGATAATGTTGCTTGCATAACAAGCTGTCAACACAGGTACTGCCAGCAGGGGAGCTTTTAAAGGCAATTTCCCACAACACCACAATCTGCCCCACGGAGCAGCTTCTGGTCCTAAGGGTTAAGCTATTTTCCGGTAAAATACCGCTTATCAAAGTATGCAACAGTATATTTACAATGACAATGTTGCTAGTATTATTGGTGTAAATGACAGTGGCGCTGATGACATTTTCTGTGTCACTATTACCCAACATCTTAACGCTTTATGACTCCAGTCATGTCTATTTATAAATAGTTACATAGAATTATGTCAGTTGTTATGATACAATATTGTAAATACTTTATAAACATTTGTTATTTTGTAATGCTTTATTGAAACTGGGTTTTGGTGAAGTGTTGTAGAAATCTCTTACCTCCATTTTCTTCCTTAAGTTCCACTATTTGTTTTTCCACTGATGCTTTAGTAAGCCTGAACTCTACTCTCTGCTCCGCTATCAGTGCACTCATTTCTCTCAGCACAGCATGGACCTCAGACAAACAGTTCTGTTGGGGGCAGGCAGGGGCTGCACCTGTAGCTTCATCCTGGAGGCCTCCACTCTCTGCTGCAACCACAACCAGACCAGACCACAGCAACAGCAGCACAGCACCGGGAGTCTTCATGCTCAACATGTTCAATGCTCTCTCTGCTCTGATAAAATCAGCCTTCCTGTGTGTGTGTGTGTAAGAGTGTGTGTGTGTAAATGAGCCCTATTTAAACAAACCTACCCCACCCTGCCCTGTTCTTTGTTTTCTGTGAGGAATTTGTACTGCTTCCCTCTGAAAAAGTAATACATAAGGGTTTGTATCCACGCCTATTTCCTTCTGTGAAGCGCATTGTGTTGCCTCTTGGTATGAAATGCGCCGTACAAATAAAGTTTGATTTGATTTAATTTGATTTGATTAGATTCACTCTCTAATTGATTGAGCCCCAGCTGAACACATATTGACACAGGTGTTTCACCAGGACCTGTTCTCCTCCTATATATATATATATCAAGGACCACATCTCAGCCAATGGGATGAGAGGGATTGTAGTCATGTGATGGGATTGTGACATGTGGTAAGTTTGTGACACCATCAGCACCAGTGCAGAAACCTTAGTCAAGGTTCTGAATGACCCACTCGTCATGGGTGCACTTCAGTACTGGTTCTAAATGGCCCACTAACCATGACACTTCAGTACTGGTTCTGAATGACCCACTAACCATGACACTTCAGTACTGGTTCTGAATGACCCACTAACCATGACACTTCAGTACTGGTTCCTCCTGACCTTAGCGCTGGTTTCCACACTGCAGATCATCATATTTTGCTATAGAGACATCATGTTGGCATCAAAGGCTGTGCCCTGTCCTGGTTTAGATCTTACCTCTCTGATCCTCATCAATCACCAACCAATCAAGTGTCCAAGGCTCTGTCCTTGGACCCCTTCTCTTCCTCCTGTACATGCAACCCTTCGCTGCTGTCATAAGGAAGCATGGCATTAACTTTCACTGCTATACTGATGACACCCAACTTTACCTGTCCATGAAAGCTGAGGATATTGTACATCTACCCAAGATGCCCGCAAGATGTAAAATCTTGGATGGCTAATAATGACCTGCTTCTTAAACTAGATCAAATTGAGGTTGTAGGCCCAAAAAAATTGAGAATGACACTACTGTTGGGTCAGGCACATCAGTGTTGACGACTGCTTAAATTACATCCTCTTCTTGTCATAGACAGGTTTGAGAGTAAATGTGCTGTGGTCAACTCCCTGCCACCTAATGACACAAACAACACAACTGCCTTTGTGAGGCAGGAAGAGAGTAGTGGTGGCCAGTTACGCTGGTGGTTCAGTTATGAACAGTGTTGGCAAAGGGTCTAAAGCACAGGATTGGAAACTGCTGACTGACATGGTAGACGACTTCAGGTCCCACTGTGCACTGTGGTGACTGCTATGAGACTAGCCATAGTATCATGCTCTAATTATTATGGGATGCAAGACAACACTGTTGAACCCTTTTCCTCTTGAGGTGTCTTAGGCCTAATTCAACAAAACACCAAGGTATGAAGGTGCCCACTTGAAGTCCAGAGACGTATTCACAAGGGGTGGGTTGTTGAGGCTGGTGAGGGAATCGTGTATGGTTCTGTTATAACATAAACCTTTAGTGTTTGTCGTCTCTGTTTCTCAGTGCGCTGGTTCTGGTGTATCTTTCTTCTGCTATTGTAACACAGTGTTTGTGTGGTTCCTTTTGGACACCTACAAGGTGACCCAGGTTCACATCCCAGTTTCTATCCTTAACCCTAGTCTGTATTTATCACCAGGGCCCTACCCTTACTCTAACTGGGGTTCATACCCAGTTTCTACCCTTACCCTAATCTGGGTTTGTACCCCTGAGGGAGCCCCCCCCCCCCCCACACACACACACACACCCTTACCCTGGGTAACCTGTGGCATGCCATAGCAGAGTGTGTTCTTTGATATAGGTACAGGACAGAGGGCTGTTTAGATGAAGAGTTATGCATCTGATGTTGAGAGTTAGAGTGAGGCCCCCTGATTACTAGCACAAGGAATGTTACATCTATCTCTGTGTCCAACTGGGAATACTCCTCTGGATGTATTGTGAGATGCAGCTAAGGAATCATCTGCATTTTGCAACACCTACAACAAGCAGATGGTGGTCAGGATTAATGACTGGAGTACTTGATCTCAGACCTCAAAATATGTATCACAATGAAGACAGTGGCTACCCACCCCACACTATGATGATGTATTTGTGTCACGTTCTTATTTCCCCAAGAACACAATAGGGGTAAGGCCATCACTTACCCTATGGTCAAACACTGACCTTGTGATCAAGTAAAATGTTCACAAACTAAAAAAGTTCAAATAATTGCAGAACTCTCTGGGCCTCATATTAACAGTTTGCAGTTGCCTGTGTGTGATTAACTCATGTTAATATGTGTGAATATGAACTTGTGAACATAAACTCGTTAATATGAAGCTGCACAGGCACCCTGAGGGGTAACCATAGCAACCCAGAAACGCAATGTTCGCTGAAAAGTTGAATTTCCCAAAATCAGCTCACCAATAAAAGACAGTCTTGAATTCAAAGTGATCACAACTTTTAATGTGGACGGAAGGGCTAAACGGAGAAATATGTATGAGTTTCTATATTTACCTGGGTTAGTTTGCTGTAACCTTGTGAACCAAAAGCTCTAATTTTAATTTTAGCTCATCATCCATGGTGGAACACGTAGGCTCTTTCTTCCCTATTTTAGCGGAGTAACACTAATGGGCGGTGTAAGTCGCAGATGACGCGACGATGTTCTTGTTTGATAAATAGGATGCAAAATACCGTGCATTATTTGCGGTTTGGCAAAGGCGCAGATTAAGCTGCGATCGCAATGTTAGTAAATGAGGCCCTCTGTCTCTAGCTCAATCTATCTGTGTGTTACTTAGAACTGTGTTCTTATCTTGCCAAATTGGTAAATATTTGAATTTGTTTCTGAATGGGTGTGGTTCTTTCTCTCGTGTGTGTGTAACTTAGATTATTAGGTAGTGCGTTGAGGATATACTCGGAGCTGTGCACTTCGTCTTGCGAAGTTTTCAAAAGAGGGAGATCTGTGGGCACGTCGTAAGATAAGGACTCCTGAGGGGCGGGCTCAGGAGCTCGCGCTGACAGATCTCGCGGCCTTTCAGGCGTGAATGGATAAATGCTTCGTTCTGGGCTCATGACTATTGTCATGTACCATACTGTTATGTCGCAGTGAACTGCGAAAAGGAACCTCCTCCTTGACTCACACAGAAAAAAGATCACAAAGACATAATTTTTTCACCTACGCAATTTTGCCAAAATCAGAAAAGTCCTACCCCTACAAGATGCAGAAAAACTCAAAATGTCCTAGGTCACTTGTGGTTTGCCTTATAGGACCACTGTTGGGTCAGGCACATCAGTGTTGACGACTGCTTAAATTACATCCTCTTCTTGTCATAGACAGGTTTGAGAGTAAATGTGCTGAGGTCAACTCCCTGCCACCTAATGACACAAACAACACAACTGCCTTTGTGAGGCAGGAAGAGAGTAGTGGTGGCCAGTTACGCTGGTGGTTCAGTTATGAACAGTGTTGGCAAAGGGTCTAAAGCACAGGATTGGAAACTGCTGACTGACATGGTAGACGACTTCAGGTCCCACTGTGCACTGTGGTGACTGCTATGAGACTAGCCATAGTATTATGCTCTAAGTATTATGGGATGCAAGACAACACTGTTGAACCCTTTTCCTCTTGAGGTGTCTTAGGCCTAATTCAACAAAACACCAAGGTATGAAGGTGCCCACTTGAAGTCCAGAGACGTATTCACAAGGGGTGGGTTGTTGAGGCTGGTGAGGGAATCGTGTATGGTTCCGTTATAACATAAACCTTTAGTGTTTGTCGTCTCTGTTTCTCAGTGCGCTGGTTCTGGTGTATCTTTCTTCTGCTATTGTAACACAGTGTTTGTGTGGTTCCTTTTGGACACCTACAAGGTGACCCAGGTTCACATCCCAGTTTCTATCCTTAACCCTAGTCTGTATTTATCACCAGGGCCCTACCCTTACTCTAACTGGGGTTCATACCCAGTTTCTACCCTTACCCTAATCTGGGTTTGTACCCCTGAGGGAGCCCCCCCCTACACACACACACACCCTTACCCTGGGTAACCTGTGGCATGCCATAGCAGAGTGTGTTCTTTGATATAGGTACAGGACAGAGGGCTGTTTAGATGAAGAGTTATGCATCTGATGTTGAGAGTTAGAGTGAGGCCCCCTGATTACTAGCACAAGGAATGTTATATCTATCTCTGTGTCTAACTGGAAATACTCCTCTGGATGTATTGTGAGATGCAGCTAAGGAATCATCTGCATTTTGCAACACCTACAACAAGCAGATGGTGGTCAGGATTAATGACTGGAGTACTTGATCTCAGACCTCAAAATATGTATCACAATGAAGACAGTGGCTACCCACCCCACACTATGATGATGTATTTGTGTCACGTTCTTATTTCCCCAAGAACACAATAGGGGTAAGGCCATCACTTACCCTATGGTCAAACACTGACCTTGTGATCAAGTAAAATGTTCACAAACTAAAAAAGTTCAAATAATTGCAGAACTCTCTGGGCCTCATATTAACAGTTTGCAGTTGCCTGTGTGTGATTAACTCATGTTAATATGTGTGAATATGAACTTGTGAACATAAACTCGTTAATATGAAGCTGCACAGGCACCCTGAGGGGTAACCATAGCAACCCAGAAACGCAATGTTCGCTGAAAAGTTGAATTTCCCAAAATCAGCTCACCAATAAAAGACAGTCTTGAATTCAAAGTGATCACAACTTTGAATGTGGACGGAAGGGCTAAACGGAGAAATATGTATGAGTTTCTATATTTACCTGGGTTAGTTTGCTGTAACCTCGTGAACCAAAAGCTCTAATTTTAATTTTAGCTCATCATCCATGGGGGAACACGTAGGCTCTTTCTTCCCTATTTTAGCGGAGCCCTAAGTAACACTAATGGGCGGTGTAAGGCGCAGATGACGCGACGATGTTCTTGTTTGATAAATAGGATGCAAAATACCGCGCGTTATTTGCGGTTTGGAAAAGGCGCAGATTAAGCTGCGGTCGCAATGTTAGTAAATGAGGCCCTCTGTCTCTAGCTCAATCTATCTGTGTGTTACTTAGAACTGTGTTCTTATCTTGCCAAATTGGTAAATATTTGAATTTGTTTCTGAATGGGTGTGGTTCTTTCTCTCGTGTGTGTGTAACTTAGATTATTAGGTACCACTTAGTCTGCATATGCGCAAGAGCATGTTTAGACCACTGGTGATAAGAAGGGTCGAACTATGCATCTTCCGACCTTGTGCAAAACTGCTGTCCCTGCTGACAAATTGTTTTGGCGCCAGAGAACGCTAAACTTCTATCTATATAAACCTTGTGCGATGTGTTTAATATTGCTTCTCTCTCGTCTGCTGCAGGCAGGGAGTAAGCTCACGCTCCCTCTCTCTCTGAGATAGGGCCCGTGCTTCTCTCTGACCTGCCAGGACGTGGGTGAGCCCAACGAGCTTGTTGTTGTTGTCTAATAAATATACTTATATGCAACACCGGAGTCCTGAGGTAACTTGGGTGAATTTCCACCTATCAAGTGCTTCACCAAACAACAAGGCAACATGGACGCAATAACAGACATAAACTAACTACTTCATGAGTGTGTTATTACCTACTGTAGGAGAGTACTGGGGACTGGCTACACACACATTAGCTACTGTAGGAGAATACTGGGGGCTGGCTACACACACATTAGCTACTGTAGGAGAATACTGGAGACTGGCTACACACACATTAGCTACTGTAGGAGAATACTGGAGACTGGCCAGACACACTACTGAACTACTTGGGGAGCGTTTAGTGTGCACCTCATGACCCATTCACACCAACACATGGGGTTATAATGTTAATGTAAATTGAGCTGATCTCTCTTCACATCTCATGAAGAGACAGTGGTCAGCATCTCTGATGCATTTCTCTTTTATTAAGCAAACAGAAGCTGGAGAGGCATGAGGTCACCTGAAATAAGTGTGTGATTTCCAACTATACTGATTAGAACTAAGAGGAGAATAATGCCACCACCTCTGACTGACTGGACTATTCCTGTACAGTAAGACCTAGATCAACCACACAAGCACACTGAACTACCAGATCAGGACATCTTCATAAAACACGGAATATTAAGCACATAACAAGCACAGCTGCCAAACTGTGTCATCCCAGTCTCTGGAGATGCAGGTAAATCTGCGATTTTATGACACATCCACACATTGTAGTCTGAGATCAGTGAAGTCAGCAGTGGGGCCATCACCAGAGTGGCACATCAATGAGCACCATAAACTGCAGCTCCTCCTCTTCTTCAAGGGGATGAAGATGTTTGTCTGGCAGTGAGATATGATTTTTGCTGACAAAACATCACCTTGAAAAATAACCTGAACTGGCTGTGGAAATCCCCCTTTGTCAACTAGCAATGATTGATGAATCTGATTTCCTGGTCAAAAATAATAAATCACAATTACAGTCACATAGAAAAAAAACATTCATCTGTGCTAGAAACTACTCCTGAGAACATGACCTGGCTGTGGGAATTCCCCTTTGCCAGCCAGCCGTCTGATTTCCTGGTCATGTCACAAAGCAGCCACACAAACAGACCAGGACATTATCATAAACTGCAGCTCCTTTTGATGTTGAGATATGATTCATGCTGACATTTTGACAAATAACACAACCTTGACCCCGGACTACTTAAAAAAAAAAAAAAGAAGAAGAAGATAAACATAAACCACGCCTCATTTACAATTCTGTTTGTTTGATAAATATCTGCATCACTTGGTAACATGCAACCAGGCTATATATTTGAGAGCAGGAACACACGGTACACAAGGAGAAGAGAAGAGGAGAAGAAGAATCGTCTAGTTTCAGCATGAAGACTTCTGGAGCTCTACTGGTGCTGCTGTGCTGCTGTTTGGCTGAGACGCAGATCAGAGGAGAGACCATCAGTGAAAAGGACATCACTCACCAGGACCACTATGGTGAAGCAGAGACCAGAGAGAATGAGGTTATGGGTGCAGCAGAGACAACTGAAGCTGCTGCCACAGCCTCCATCCAACAAACATGCCATTCTGACATTCACAGTGTCCTGAGAGAGATTAGCGCATTGATGGCGGAACAGAGAGTGGAGCTCAGATACACTAAGACACAAATAGAGGCCATGGAGACCAGACTGAGAGCCAGTGAGAATAAAGCAGAGACTGTGGAGACCAAAATGAGAGCCAGTGAGAATAAAGCAGAGACTTTGGAGACAAGACTGAGAGCCAGTGAGGATGAAATAATGAATCTGCAGAAAAGGAATCAAGGTAAATAAAATGTTCTATCCTCCCCATACACCTCCCTCAGACTGTAGAGGAGCAGAACGGACATTATTAGTCTATTAGACAATAAATATGTGTGTTTGAAAATATCTGTATGTGTCAATGTGCTGTTACAAATTTACATTGACACTAATAATTAGTCTGTTACTGGGCTTACTAAAATATCTTATCTTCCTATATGTAATTTGATCCTGCACTTCTGTAAATTAAACTACTCTATTAAGCCCAGTAACAGACTAACTATGAGGCTGAGGCTTTGGGTGCATGTCTGTTCATGTTAAAGTGTCGAGTATACATTGGCAATTGGTGTTACACTCACATTGCGTCAATGGTTATGTACTCTTTTACTTTACCTGACACTTTTAGCAGACTTGCTTTTGATATTGGGTGATTAGAGATAACTTTGAAACTCTGATCTTGAATCAGCTTTTATCTTTGCTATTTTCTACACTCTGCATGTATGACACATTTAACTGGTTTCATACACATTGAGACCAAACTGAGACCCCGTAAATTAATCTGTGCATCTGTGTTTTAAATGTGTTGCTGTTCATAGCCCATGCAGAACTTTACCTTTTTTGTCTCCAGAGAGAAAAGTGTCTTTTTCAGTCTCACTGGAAACAAACACACAGAGATACACAGGACCCTTCAATGCTGGAACAACCCTGGTCTACAAACACATTATTACCAACATTGGCAATGTGTACAGCTCCACCACAGGTGAATGTCCATGTCATTTTACCACATCAGATGTGTAAAGCCTTTCATCCGTAGTGTGTGTGTGTGTGTGTGACCTGCTGTTCTTCTCTCACTCAGGGTTCTTCACAGCTCCGGTGAAGGGAGTGTATGACTTCAGTTTTTACGTCTTAGGGGAAGGCAGCACTATTGCTGTGGGAGCATTTCTCCGCAGGAATCGGCAGAACCTCGTGATGGCGTACACCAGACTAGGCAGTAGTTGGATGAACGCATCTAATGGTGTCAGTGTGCTGTTGGAGGTGGGAGATGTGGTGGATGTTTTCCTGCCTGCCAATCATAGGATATTAGATAACGCAAACCATCACAGCACCTTCAGAGGTCACCTGCTGTTCCCCGTCTAACAGACACTGCAGTCATTCAGCTGACTAATTAGGAAGTGTGTTACCTGTATTACCAAAAGGGATAAAACACAAACACACACACACACACACACACACACACACACACACACACACACACACACACACACACACACACACACACACACACACACACACACACACACACACATTGTCCACACCTGCTTGCTAGCTGTGTTCAGTGATTACTTTCCATTGTGCCTAGCACATTACACATTTAATTTCTGTGTTGAATCCCATTATAAGGCTTTTGACGGCAGTATGTTATCTGTTCAATATTAATCAGTTGTGAATTAGTCCTCAAAACAGCTGAGAGGAATGTATACATTTAACATGAGGCAGATTTCATAACTCATCACATACTAGCGCATGCTGCACCTTTTTGCATGAAATGTACATGTAATGACAAATAAATAAATGTTTGAAACAACTGTCAGTTCTATCAAAGGGTAAAGTGTTGAGGCTCTCTAGGGTAGGCAAGAAAAGGCTGCATAGAGAAAAATATTCAGTGGCTTGTAATTTATTCACTCACCACCTGCACTGTAAACCTGAACAAGTTCAGAGTACTTAAAACTTTTGATGTAACCGATTACATAATAAAATTTGAGTACATATATTATTATTTTAAAGTAAACTTAACTTAAAAATGATACATCGGCTATACTGATTTATTTTGTTATCGTTTTCATAATTTTTAAGTTCTCTGAACTTATATTCAAATATTTTTATACTTAAATCTTTTAACCTCTGTACTAAATAATTTTCACTCAACAACACAAAATAAAATTAAGTTTTAAGCCTTAAAAATCAAGTTCAGTGCTGATGGGATATAATTTATACCATATATTGAAGATTCAGTCTTAGGTTTGATCAGTCAGGATTCAGGTTTATTCTTGAAGAATGGCGGCCGACCACTGTGAGACAGAGACTGAGGATCCATCCTCCCTCACAGAACTTCACCTCAGTATATCTGATTATTCCTTGAGGAACAGTCTGTTAAATACACTGATATCTAAGGGGTGTTACCGTCTATTCAAATGGGCCATGGGTGCAGGGTTCTTTGTTTCGACCTGGGGGGGAGGGAGGTGAGACCAATGTCGCACCTCACTCCCCTGGTCAAAATCAAGTATATTCACCCAGGAACTGTTTGCATGCTAGTTAAATCCAAATAAAAGTAACAATTATAACTAGGTATAAGATCATTGAATTATTGACTATGGCATATTCTTATGACCTATGCCGGTCCCTTCAGTGCACTTAATATTGGTGATAAGGTAATAATAATATGGTAATAAGAGTTCAACTTAATTATTCTGAGTAAATAATACTTAATAAGCTTACTTTTTTTAAGTTAACTCCGCTTGATTATTCTGAGTAGGTAATACTAACTTTTTTTAATTGAGCACTACTTATTTTCAATTATTGACCACATATACTGATTTTCTGGTTCTGTTTACAAACTCACTTTAAACTGAAAGTTACTCTACAAGAAATATTCAAATCTATGTAAGATTTCTATTAAAAAGAGTGAGATGAGAAAAACTTAAGAGGTATCACATCATTTATATTTCTTGTAAAACAACTGACAAAATAAAAGATTACATTAAATCTTTAAAGAACAGCGTTACAAAGTTAACAAGTCAACAACAAATCGTTTATTTCAACAAATATTTTTTTAAGGTGAGTAAGGACGGTTTCAGAGTTTTTTTTGTCTTCCAGACACATAAAAAGGTTCTGTATGAGAAGGTGTGCGTGAGTTTTTTGGGATATTCTAAATTGACAGCATATGTCAGGCCAAACAACAACATAAATGCCTCAGAAATCCTCTGCACCCAATTCAAAGATGTTCTCGCAGCTGAAGGGGTCGGGGCCCGATGTAAGGAGAGCAACAGGAGCATCATCAAAATCTGGCTCCTACTCCTCCTGCAAAACACCATCAATACAATTACCAGGAGAGTTTCAATGGAAACACTTACAAAAAAAATGGCAATTGTGGTGTCCGATCACAAATTACCGCGAGGTACCAGAAAATGTCGAAGTGGAGACAGCCGATTGTAGAGTATTTCAGTAAGGTTTATTGCAGATCTTAAACCACAATAAGAGAATGAATTCGAAGACGCTCTGCCAAAAATATCTCCCGCTTAGGCATTTAAACTTAACATGACACTCCCCCTAACGCCTCAACTGGCTGACTGCTCAACCAATGAAACCTATGACCTCCCCGTTGACTCCACCAATCAGAAACCTATCATAGTACCTCGAAGACCCACCCTTTATTTATCGTATGACAAAGCAGCCCCGTCTTCCCAAAATAATATTCCTAACTCCTTTGTTTTATACTGAATTAGATAAACCCATACTAAACCTACTTATTTACTACTAACATTCCTACATAATTCCCCCCTTTGTGTCTGATCAGACACACTAACCAATGTCCCCATAACTATCATGCACACACTATCAATTTACTACTTGATAAAGCAAACACATTTGACATCCTGTACATCAAAACTAGTTACCATTATGTTAAACATACATTCTGTAAGGTCTGTGTTCTGTCCGTGTTTAATTTCTGTGTTTGTCTCCCTTGTGTGGTCACATGTTTGTTCCCATGTCTAGTCCTCGTGCTTCCTTGTTCCCGCCATGTGCTTTCCCTATGTTTGTTTGTCTATGCCATGTGCCCTCTTGTTGTTGTCCGTGTCTCCACCCCTCACCTGTTCCCAATCTCCCGGTTTGTGTGTATCATTGGTTTCACCTGTGTCCTGTTAATTCCCCTTGTTTAGTCCACCTGTGTCTTTGTCTGCCCCGCCTTGATTGTTTTCACCTGTCCCTCGTTATCTGTTGCCTGTGTGTGTGTATATATAGTCCTTGTTTTCTTGTTTCTCGTGGCGTCTTCGTAAATTGTTGTTTCGTGGTATGTTCCTTGTTTTTCCCGCTGTTCCCCGTGTTCTTAGCGCTTTTCTCCTTGTTTAAGTGATTACTCGTGCTTCTGACCTCTGCCTGCCCTACAACTATTCTCCTGCCTATTCCCTGTTTGGTTTTGTTTGCAATTGTTGGACTGCCTACCTGTGTACCGAACCCGGCTAGTAAAACGTTTCACCCTTTAAATCTACCCCTGTGCTGAGTCGTGCTATTGAGTCCTGCACAACACCCACCAGTCGTAACACATTCCATCTAACCCAAATATTACTACCCCCATATCACACAAAACAGTCTCACTAGGGTGGTCCTAGATGAGCACACAGTAATATTTACAATTTTGTACATTTGATACAGTTTTCATATCCTTTATTATCATTGAATGTAACCATTTTTGTGTCCATGTTCTGGTGTTCCTGAATCCTGAGGTGCAACGCCCTTTACCTCACAGATGGGAGCAAAAACCTTCTTATTTTAAGGTGAAAACTGAACCCACTGCCCTGTCCAGTACAGCGACACCTGCATTCCGCAGGCTGCGAGTAGCAACCCTGCACCTCTGAACACCAGAGTCCAACTGTATCATTGTGTAGAAAGTTCCATAGAAAACATCTCCCCATCATTCCATATTCAAATCGACAGCAGACAACACTGTTGAGTCTAATTTTTCTTGAGGTGTCTTGGGCCTAATTCAACAAAACACCAAGGTATGAAGGTGCCCACTTGAAGTCCAGAGACGTATTCACAAGGGGTGGGTTGTTGAGGCTGGTGAGGGAATCGTGTATGGTTCCGTTATAACATAAACCTTTAGTGTTTGTCGTCTCTGTTTCTCAGTGCGCTGGTTCTGGTGTATCTTTCTTCTGCTATTGTAACACAGTGTTTGTGTGGTTCCTTTGGACACCTACAAGGTGACCCAGGTTCACATCCCAGTTTCTATCCTTAACCCTAGTCTGTATTTATCACCAGGGCCCTACCCTTACTCTAACTGGGGTTCATACCCAGTTTCTACCCTTACCCTAATCTGGGTTTGTACCCCTGAGGAAGCCCCCCCCCACACACACACACACACCCTTACCCTGGGTAACCTGTGGCATGCCATAGCAGAGTGTGTTCTTTGATATAGGTACAGGACAGAGGGCTGTTTAGATGAAGAGTTATGCATCTGATGTTGAGAGTTAGAGTGAGGCCCCCTGATTACTAGCACAAGGAATGTTACATCTATCTCTGTGTCCAACTGGGAATACTCCTCTGGATGTATTGTGAGATGCAGCTAAGGAATCATCTGCATTTTGCAACACCTACAACAAGCAGATGGTGGTCAGGATTAATGACTGGAGTACTTGATCTCAGACCTCAAAATATGTATCACAATGAAGACAGTGGCTACCCACCCCACACTATGATGATGTATTTGTGTCACGTTCTTATTTCCCCAAGAACACAATAGGGGTAAGGCCATCACTTACCCTATGGTCAAACACTGACCTTGTGATCAAGTAAAATGTTCACAAACTAAAAAAGTTCAAATAATTGCAGAACTCTCTGGGCCTCATATTAACAGTTTGCAGTTGCCTGTGTGTGATTAACTCATGTTAATATGTGTGAATATGAACTTGTGAACATAAACTCGTTAATATGAAGCTGCACAGGCACCCTGAGGGGTAACCATAGCAACCCAGAAACGCAATGTTCGCTGAAAAGTTGCATTTCCCAAAATCAGCTCACCAATAAAAGACAGTCTTGAATTCAAAGTGATCACAACTTTTAATGTGGACGGAAGGGCTAAACGGAGAAATATGTATGAGTTTCTATATTTACCTGGGTTAGTTTGCTGTAACCTTGTGAACCAAAAGCTCTCATTTTAATTTTAGCTCATCATCCATGGTGGAACACGTAGGCTCTTTCTTCCCTATTTTAGCGGAGTAACACTAATGGGCGGTGTAAGGCGCAGATGACGCGACGATGTTCTTGTTTGATAAATAGGATGCAAAATACCGCGCGTTATTTGCGGTTTGGCAAAGGCGCAGATTAAGCTGCGGTCGCAATGTTAGTAAATGAGGCCCTCTGTCTCTAGCTCAATCTATCTGTGTGTTACTTAGAACTGTGTTCTTATCTTGCCAAATTGGTAAATATTTGAATTTGTTTCTGAATGGGTGTGGTTCTTTCTCTCGTGTGTGTGTAACTTAGATTATTAGGTACCACTTAGTCTGCATATGCGCAAGAGCATGTTTAGACCACTGGTGATAAGAAGGGTCGAACTATGCATCTTCCGACCTTGTGCAAAAACTGCTGTCCCTGCTGACAAATTGTTTTGGCGCCAGAGAACGCTAAACTTCTATCTATATAAACCTTGTGCGATGTGTTTAATATTGCTTCTCTCTCGTCTGCTGCAGGCTGGGAGTAGCCTAAGCTCACGCTCCCTCTCTCTCTGAGATAGGGCCCGTGCTTCTCTCTGACCTGCCAGGACGTGGGTGAGCCCAACGAGCTTGTTGTTGTTGTCTAATAAATATACTTATATGCAACACCGGAGTCCTGAGGTAACTTGGGTGAATTTCCACCTATCAAGTGCTTCACCAAACAACAAGGCAACATGGACGCAATAACAGACATAAACTAACTACTTCATGAGTGTGTTATTACCTACTGTAGGAGAGTACTGGGGACTGGCTACACACACATTAGCTACTGTAGGAGAATACTGGGGGCTGGCTACACACACATTAGCTACTGTAGGAGAATACTGGAGACTGGCTACACACACATTAGCTACTGTAGGAGAATACTGGAGACTGGCCAGACACACTACTGAACTACTTGGGGAGCATTTAGTGTGCACCTCATGACCCATTCACACCAACACATGGGGTTATAATGTTAATGTAAATTGAGCTGATCTCTCTTCACATCTCATGAAGAGACAGTGGTCAGCATCTCTGATGCATTTCTCTCTTATTAAGCAAACAGAAGCTGGAGAGGCCTGAGGTCACCTGAAATAAGTGTGTGATTTCCAACTATACTGATTAGAACTAAGAGGAGAATAATACCACCACCTCTGACTGACTGGACTATTCCTGTAGAGTAAGACCTAGATCAACCACACAAGCACACTGAACTACCAGATCAGGACATCTTCATAAAACACGGAATATTAAGCACATAACAAGCACAGCTGCCAAACTGTGTCATCCCAGTCTCTGGAGATGCAGGTAAATCTGCGATTTTTTGACACATCCACACATTGTAGTCTGAGATCAGTGAAGTCAGCAGTGGGGCCATCACCAGAGTGGCACATCAATGAGCACCATAAACTGCAGCTCTTCCTCTTCTTCAAGGGGATGAAGATGTTTGTCTGGCAGTGAGATATGATTTATGCTGACAAAACATCACCTTGGACAATAACCTGAACTGGCTGTAGGAATCCCCCTTTGTCAGCTAGCAATGATTGATGAATCTGATTTCCTGGTCATAAATAATAAATCACCATTACAGTTACATAGAAAAAACAGAACCTACTCTTGAGGACATGACCTGGCTGTGGGAATTCCCCTTTGCCAGCTAGCTCTCTTATTTCCTGGTCATGTCACAAAGCATCCACACAAACAGACCAGCAAAAAAATCATAAACTGCAGCTCCTTTTGATGTTGAGATTTGATTCATGCTGACATTCTGACCAATAATACAACCCTGACCCTGGACTACTTAAAAAAAAAGATAAACATAAACTAGACCTTTCATCTGCCTCGTTTACGAGTCTGTTTGTTTGATGAATATTTGCACGTCCCAATGACATCACTTGGTAACATGCAACCAGGTGATATATTTGAGAGCAAGAACATTCCTGTCTGTCGCATGTTTGGCCAAGGATTATCTCAACCCGTCAAGAATATCACTATATGGCGTAATAATGTGTGTTAATTGATGCCACAGTTCTGGTTTGGGTGTGGGGGTTGTAGGCTTTGTTTACTGAGTCCCCTTACTGCTGAAACCCGTACAGACAGACAGACAGACAGACAGAGAGAATGCTCACAAACATCCTGGTCATTTACATGTGGACAACACACACCTGCAAGCCCTTTAGCTCTGGACAACACAAAAGTAACACACAAGTCCTTACGTCCTAAGGTTTTGCTTTTGTGAACTCAAGTATGTCCTGGTCTCATATTCAGGTTAATATTAAACCTGTGTCTTCCAGACTGTAGTTCTGATTAATCATAAACATGGCCATGGAATGCTACTGCTGCTATGGAAACGGTGTGTGGGAGCACGTCAGAAGAAGCTGACCTCTCGCTCCAGATAAGACTAAGAGAGACCATCATGCAGCCTAATAAAGTACATCACACATCAATGTCTATCAATGTCTATAGGTCAGTGGATGTTTTAATGCTGAAAGGCTTTATGGGGTGAAATGACATATATATCTCCCCTCTATGACCTCACAGACCTATGGGCTGCCTCTGACTGTAGCAGGGTTGGATATGGGTCACTGAATTTCCCCACTAAAGCCGTTTCCCTGTTAAGTTTGTAATTCGTGGGTGTGGTGTGTAGTTTCTGCACGTGTTAGGGTTTTCACGTTCTGGTATCACTGGTGTATAATCTTGGGAACCGTAGATCATTACTGTTGGTGTGATGAATAACTACATAACTCAAGGACATCACTGGGTAATATGTAGCCAGGTCACAGAATATATATTTGACTGAAAGAACAAGCAGCAGATGAGAAGAGAGAAGAATCATCCGGTATCAGCATGAAGACTTCTGGAGCTCTACTGGTGCTGCTGTGCTGCTGTTTGGCTGAGACGCAGCTCAGAGGAGAGACCATCAGTGAAAATGACATCACTCACCAGGGCCACTATGGTGAAGCAGAGACCAGAGAGAATGAGGTTATGGGTGCAGCACAGAGAACTGAAGCTGCTGCCACAGCCTCCACCCAACAAACCTGCCAGCCTGACATCCTCACTGTGCTGACAGAGATGAGCGCACAGATAGCAGCGCAGAGAGTGGAGCTCAGATACACTGAGACAAAAATGGAGGCCATGGAGACCAGACTGAGAGCCAGTGAGGATGAAATAATGAATCTGCAGAAAAGGAATGAAGGTAAATAAGATGTTCTATCCACCCCATACACCTCCCTCAGACTGTAGAATAGCAGAACGGGGAGGTCAGATACACTAAGACAGAGGTTCTCAAACTTTTTAGGGCCAGGGACCCCTCAAAGGGTAGAACATTTTTCGAGGACCCCCTCATAATCGCATCCCAAATTAAACCATATAGGCTTATAGCTATTTGTAATGTTATATGCTTTTGGACTCTTTTACTGTAAAATCATATAGTACTAATACAAGAGTTTTAGATAATCATTGTACTACATTTGCATTACTTGACAGTATGTAGGATAGATTTGTAAATTATCACGGTACACAAGGAGAAGAGAAGAGAAGAAGAAGAATCGTCTAGTTTCAGCATGAAGACTTCTGGAGCTCTACTGGTGCTGCTGTGCTGCTGTTTGGCTGAGACGCAGATCAGAGGAGAGACCATCAATGAAAAGGACATCACTCACCAGGGTCACTATGGTGAAGCAGAGACCAGAGAGAATGAGGTTATGGGTGCAGCAGAGACAACTGAAGCTGCTGCCACAGCCTCCATCCAACAAACCTGCCATTCTGACATTCACAGTGTCCTGAGAGAGATTAGCGCATTGATGGCGGAACAGAGAGTGGAGCTCAGATACACTAAGACACAAATAGAGGCCATGGAGACCAGATTGAGAGCCAGTGAGAATAAAGCAGAGACCGTGGAGACCAGACTGAGAGCCAGTGAGAATAAAGCAGAGACTTTGGAGACAAGACTGAGAGCCAGTGAGGATGAAATAATGAATCTGCAGAAAAGGAATCAAGGTAAATAAAATGTTCTATCCTCCCCATACACCTCCCTCAGACTGTAGAGGAGCAGAACGGACATTATTAGTCTATTAGACAATAAATATGTGTGTTTGAAAATATCTGTATGTGTCAATGTGCTGTTACAAATTTACATTGACACTAATAATTAGTCTGTTACTGGGCTTACTAAAACATCTTATCTTCCTATATGTAATTTGATCCTGCACTTCTGTAAATTAAACTACTCTATTAAGCCCAGTAACAGACTAACTATGAGGCTGAGGCTTTGGGTGCATGTCTGTTCATGTTAAAGTGTCGAGTATACATTGGCAATTGGTGTTACACTCACATTGCGTCAATGGTTATGTACTCTTTTACTTTACCTGACACTTT
This sequence comes from Clupea harengus, assembly GCF_900700415.2. Taxonomy (NCBI): domain Eukaryota; kingdom Metazoa; phylum Chordata; class Actinopteri; order Clupeiformes; family Clupeidae; genus Clupea; species Clupea harengus. The sequence continues at coordinate 19,546,606 of NC_045164.1, forward strand.
TAGCAGACTTGCTTTTGATATTGGGTGATTAGAGAGAACTTTGAAACTCTGATCTTGAATCAGCTTTTATCTTTGCTATTTTCTACACTCTGCATGTATGACACATTTAACTGGTTTCATACACATTGAGACCAAACTGAGACCCCGTAAATTAATCTGTGCATCTGTGTTTTAAATGTGTTGCTGTTCATAGCCCATGAAGAACTTTACCTTTTTTGTCTCCAGAGAGAAAAGTGTCTTTTTCAGTCTCACTGGAAACAAACACACACAGATACACAGGACCCTTCAATGCTGGAACAACCCTGGTCTACAAACACATTATTACCAACATTGGCAATGTGTACAGCTCCACCACAGGTGAATGTCCATGTCATTTTACCACATCAGATGTGTAAAGCCTTTCATCCGTAGTGTGTGTGTGTGTGTGTGTGACCTGCTGTTCTTCTCTCACTCAGGGTTCTTCACAGCTCCGGTGAAGGGAGTGTATGACTTCAGTTTTTACGTCTTAGGGGAAGGCAGCACTATTGCTGTGGGAGCATTTCTCCGCAGGAATCGGCAGAACCTCGTGATGGCGTACACCAGTCTAGGCAGTGGTTGGATGAACACATCTAATGGTGTTAGTGTGCTGTTGGAGGTGGGAGATGTGGTGGATGTTTCCCTGCCTGCCAATCATAGGATATTAGATAATGCAAACCATCACAGCACCTTCAGAGGTCACCTGCTGTTCCACGTCTAACAGACACTGCAGTCATTCAGCTGACTAATTAGGAAGTGTGTTACCTGTATTACCAAAAGGGATAAAACACAAACACACACACACACACACACACACACACACACACACACACACACACACACACACACACACACACACACACACACACATTGTCCACACCTGCTTGCTAGCTGTGTTCAGTGCTTACTTTTCATTGTGCCTAGCACATGACACATTGAATTTCTGTGTCAAACCCCATTATAAGGCTTTTGAATGCAGGATGTTATCTGTTCAATATTAATCAATTGTGAATTAGTCCTCAGAACAGCTGAGAGGAATGTATACATTTAACATGAGGCAGATTTCATAACTCATCACACACTAGCGGATCTTTTTGCATGAAATGTACATGTAATGACCAATAAATAAATGTTTTGAACAACTGTCAGTTCTATGTCAAGGGTCTCTAGGGTAGGCAAGAAAAGGCTGCATAGAGACAAATATTCAGTGGCTTGTAATTTATTCACCCACCACCTGGGGGTTTAGAGTATGCAAAAAGTAAGAAGGAAAAAAAGAAGCAAAAAGACTGATAGAATAAATTGAACAAAAAAGATAGGGCCTCCTAACAACTACAACCCTTTTATCAGGTAGCTGAACCCACCCAGGGCCGGCCCTAGCACATTTGGCGCTCTAGGCAAGCTTCACTCCTGGCGCCCCCCCACGAAAAAAAAACACTTTTATTTTTCCAAACTATTTTCCGCGAAAACGGAATTGCAACTTTCAGACGGTATTTTGCACTGTTAGGCTGCATTTCTTTCAAATACACGCAACAACGATCGCAACGATGAACAAACAACAAAATCACTGAGAAAATGTCACGTCTGTGCTGAACTTCGCTCCGGCCACGCCCCCCTGTTCAACGGTTGATGCACACACACACACACACCACTACAGCCTGTCACATTCACTCGCTCATCTTCCCAATCGCCTGCAAATAATGTTTTTTTAGTCTTCTGTTCTGTTGATGGCTGGCAAACAACAATCTTAGAAGGTCTGGGTCACTTGTGGCACATATTATTCACTCATTTTAAGCCATCAATCTACCTCAGGGTGAACGAAAATAGCAATATTGTAGTTATTACCCATTTTGGTATATTTGGGCAGTCTGACATACTTTTTTCATTCCAAGATGCATAGCTCTTGATTAGTTGAATCATGTCTAATTAAACTGGCTAGCTCTCTACACCAAAACTAACGTTGTTATAATTACTCAAATTTCAATTTCATGACATCGAAAATGACGCAAATTGCGGTACAGCTGAACTTGCGCTATGTTTTGCTGAAGATAGCCTGATGTTTCAACTGAATGGCAATAACAAGGAACGTCACACGTCACTGGCTAGCTAGCGTTAGCTAACTAGCAAGATTACATACAATCCATTCGCTAAAGTTGACCATACAACACTTGGATTTTTACCAGTATTACTCACTTGTTGACAAGTTGCCGTGTTTGTCTTCCTTAATGGGTGCAACGGATACGATATTTGTAGTGTTGTTGCACTGGCTATTGGCTTTATATGTGCGCCCCTTTTTTGTATAATGTAGAATAAATGGACATATCATTTTTGATATACCCGCCTCTGTAAAATCCTTAAAGAACTATGTGACAGGGAGTAGGAAAACTTTCAATGATAAGGTACATCTTTTCTTCTTAACTCCACTAAAGTGCCCGGGGCAATTCACGCATTTATGAACGTTTTCTTATCTGGAATTCATTCTAGGCTAAGAACAGGATTTAAGGATTTACCTTTCTCCTTGGTATGTCTCTCTTCTTCTTCCTTTCTTTTCTTCTTAAATTGTGCCCCAGATGGCTTTTGCCTCTTCATTATTTCGTTCTTCAAAGTTTCTTGAACACACACACACACTCTAACCAAACGCCTCACTGTGCTAGCATGTTCTGACAACACGAAGGAGGTACGTACCCCTTCCGTTTTCGATTTTTTGGCTCCTTTTACCCTAATGTTAGATTTATTTATTTAATGTCAATATATTGGTTGGAGATATACAAGGGGGCGCCCCCCTCTGAGTGGCGCTGTCCTGGCAAAAAGTTACCGGGCACTAAAAAGAGCCCGGGTGATGTAATATTGGCCTTCGAACGACTCTTTGAGTGACAGTTGCTATACCAACGCTAGTATTACTTAACCCGGACACTACGTAACCCGGACACTTTTTGGTCATTCTCAAGAGTCGTTCGAAAGCTATCAGCTACTTGTTAGTCGCTTAATATTGTGCCTAAAACTATGAAGTATTTCGTTTTAGAAACACCTGCAGTCAATTTGCAGTCAATACTACTTTTTTAATCGCTATATATTGTGGCTAGACAAATTTTTCCCCGGTAAATAAAGTGTTCCATTTCAGCCGTTAACATCATCATTTGTATTTCAATTGAAATTGTTTAGAGTAGAAATAGTTTTTATAAAAAGGAGAAAATGGAGAAGGAGAAAATAGTGATATACGGTGCTTGTTTATTTACCTTTTTAGCAAGCCAGTCAGTTAATTTGCTAACATCTTAAATAATATATGGTGCTTGTTCATCTACCTTTTTAGCAGGCCAGCCAGTTAATTTGCTAACATCTTAAATAATATATGGTACGGTGCTTGTTCATATACCTTTTAAGCAAGCCAGCCAGTTAATATAAGAACATCTTAAAAAATAAACGGTGCTTGTTCATCGACCTTTTTAGCAAGCCAGCCAGTTAATTTGCTAACATCTTAAATAATATACAGTGCTTGCTCATCTACCTTTTTAGCGAGCCAGCCAGTTAATTAGCTAACATCTTAAATAATTTAAGATCTACCATTATTTGTTGATATAGGCCTATTTAGAAAGACTTGGGAGAGTTCATACTAGCTTGCTAGCTATACACTAAGCTAAATAAATATCTCGTAATGTGCCCTTGTGACTTAGCTACATCCTACCCTTTAGCGATTAGCAATTCCTACCGTTGTGCTCTATAGTTAAAGGTGGTGCAAACAATTCCCTGTTTTGTGAAAATTTAATTATGTGTGCTGTCAGATATGTCTATTAATCACACCACATTAAGGACCTTCTTATAGCAGCCAACGGAGGAATTGCTAATCGTGAGATGCTAGCGAAACCGGTCGAAATTGGCTTACTTTGACACTATAACAAACTAGTGAGTCAACAACTTTCCTAACACAGTCAAACATCAAGCACATGGTTGTTTTGCTTGGTTTATTGCAGGTAAAATACAGGCAAGCTGGTCTCAGGTAGCGAAGTATAATGCGAGATGCTCTGGGGTAAATCGCGTTATTGAGGTATTTAATGCAGCGCCAGTCTGACTTCCAAAAAGACCCATGGTGACGTAATGCTAACGTTGGTATAGCAACTGTCACTCAAGAGATGTTCGAAAACCAATATTACGTCACCCGGGCTCTTTTAGGCGCCCGGTCACTTTTTGCCATGACAGCGCCCTAGGCGACCGCCTATACCGCTTGTAGGAAAGACAGCCCCTGCGTGAGTGAAATGTTTGATGCGGATTCACATCTACATATAACAGCCAAGTTAAACCACTTCAGATTGTGACATAGTGTTTTACAATAATTAATGTAAATGTCACTGTTGCTGATGAAAGTACAAAAAATAAAGTATGTTGCGTGCGCCATTAGGACGCGGTGAAGACGCGCCCCCTACTGTTAAAAGGCTGGAGTTGCATTGTGCTGGCATAAAGCAGTTACCCCTTTTTTAATCAACAAATAATACTCTGTGATGCACAACACACACATACGACATTAAACACACTTCCACAAAGCACATCATATGGGAGAGAGCGGGGCAAGATTTGCCATTTTTCACTCACCTCTAGTTAAGGGAATATGAGACTGGAATAAAACAGAAATGTGACAGTGTGAATGACTCAAATAGACACACAATATGGCGTCCTGTAAAAAAAGTAAAAAGTGGTCTTAACATGACCCATGTAATGGAGACCAGTCTGATAGCCAATGAGGATGAAATGAACAATGAGCCTCATTCTCGAACATTTTCTGAAGTTTCTTCTGAAATGTTTCTTACGGGCTTTGGAAAAAGACATCCGACAAATTCATGAACGCTTGAAAATGTTTTCCTATGCAGCAGAAGTGTTCTGAGCTGTGCTCCACCAGAAGAGTTTTCTTAAATTGAAAGCGCGTTCTCGTGCTCCTGAATTTGCAGACATACACGCCTTGCCAGCTCCTTATAAGGGCACGCAACCGTAGTGACGTGTGCAGTCGGAATCGACCGAATCTACACGAAAGCAACTCGTAAACGAGTCATGTCAAAGCGGAAAGTGAGCACCGTCGAGTAAACGCAGATCTAACTTCAACGGTGCAGAGGTGGACCGTTGCAGGATGTAGATGTGTCCATTCTATTCCACAATAGCTATATCAACGTGATTGAGTTTAGTGCTTATTTATTTATTCACTTACATTTGCAGTGTTCGTGTACATTCACATTTAAATTTAGTCATTTAGCAGACGCTTTTGTCCAAAGCGACGTACAAGGGAGAGAACAGTCAAGCTACGAGCAATAGAGACCTAGTGTAACAATAAATAGGCTACTACTTTACATAAGAAACAGAAAAACGAAATAGAAAATAAAAACGAAGTGCAGGAATGTAACTGCTGTAAGTGCAAGTTAAGCACTAGTCGAAGTGCCAGTTAGGAAGGGAGGGGCTCTCTGAAGAGTTGGGTCTTCAAAAGCTTCTTAAAGGTAGAGAGGGACGCCCCTGCTCTGGTAGTGCTAGGTAGTTCGTTCCACCAACGTGGAACTACAAATGAAAATTCTGGATTGGCGTACTTTCACAGACGGCAGTGCCAAACGACGCTCACTAGAGGAGCGCAGCATTCTGGTGTAGTCCTTTTATTTATTTTATGACATCACGGTGCCTCGGAGAATCATGACTATACATTTGAATCCGAGGATGTCTGTAGAGCTGATGTGAACGCAATCACCAACGATTTCTCACAAATTCATTAACACTTCTAACACGGAGAGTTTTCTTAAATGCGATTCCTCAAAAAACCACAAGATGGCCCACGGGGGCAAATTTACATTGACACTGTTAATTAATTTTTATAATAGTATAAAACGTAGTTACTGAGCTAACTAAAACATCTTATCTTCCTACATACCATTTAATCCTGCACTTCCATCACTTAAGCTACTCTATTAAGCCCAGTAACAGACTAACCATGAGGCTGAGGCTTTGGGTGCATGTCAGTTCATGTAAACGTGTCTAGTATACATTGACAATTGGTGTGGTACAGTCCCTCTGCATAAAGTGACATATAACCCACAAGAATGCACAAAGACACACACACACACACACACACACTCACACTACTCACATCAGCCAACACTTAATATGAAGTGATGCACAGGAAAAAGGCCTCAGTAAAAGAATGCATGTTCCTTTTGTGTTCAGACAGGGTTTCTATAGGTTTCAATAAGTTCAATTTAAGACTTTTTAATACTCAGGACTCTTCAGGGCTGGAAAACCTCTGGTCTACAAACAGATTTTCTCCAGCATTGGTATTGTGCACAGTGCCAACACAAGTAAAGGCCCATGCCATTTTAAACCTGTGGTGTCTGTGCAGAACATTCATTTATTGGTGCAGGATGTTCGCTTCTATTATTTCAGTTCAAATCATACCACAAAGTACATACACATCATTTTACATAAGGAAAGAACCAGTTCTTTGACACAACATAGAGAGATTATAATGTCATTATACATTTTATAAATAATTATAATTATATGAAAATCCCTTCAAAATGAATGGCTACAAGTTGTTTGAATCATCAAAAAATCCAATCAGAATTGGTTTAGGGAGTTGGCACATGAGTTACAGGTTGTGGTCATTGTGCCATAAGTTCCAGTTTTTGAATGTAATCAATCGAGAAAAACTGTAGAAACATAAAGTGTGATTTGTCTCTCTCTGCTGTTAGGAATCAGTAGCTCACATTCAACAAACCCAAAGCAGACAGGCAGCCATCTTGCTTATTCTAGCCATTTATCATTTCAGTCATGTAAAGGGGTGCAAGTATTCTGAGTATTCTGTGGCAAAGCAAATACAGTTTTTCTCGATTGATTACATTCAAAAACTGGAACTTATGGCACAATGACCACAACCTGTAACTCATGTGCCAACTCCCTAAACCAATTCTGCTAAACTATAAGCACAATTATGTGCTTTAGACACAGATTTCAATTGTTAACCGCACTTTCTTCAACTCACAACACACAATTATCTGCTTTAGACACAAATTTCAATTGTTAACCACACTTTCTTCAAAACACTAAACACCATCCTCTCTACTTTGCACACTTCATCAATGCCAAAACCTCCTTGTGTTCAGACAGAACACACTGCTATTTAATTGGCAAAACTTCCATTTCCAAGGCTGTTGTGCAATTTGAAATCAAAGCTTTAGCAATATGATGGCCACAGGTTAGCTCCTGGTTTGGAGAACAATTGATGGCAACATTGAAGTGAGAGGTGATCAGAAAGGCAGAGGAGTGAGAGTAAGAGGAGGAGGAGGAGGAGGAGGAAGAGGATGAAGAGAAAGAGCAAGAAGGAGAGCCATTATCTCTGATGAGATTCGGGCCACTGTGGTCAACCCTGTGGTCAACCATGGTTTGACCATGCAGGAGGCTGGCCAGAGGGTTCAACCAAATATAAGCCGCTTCTCAGTTGCATCCATTCTCTGGACATTCAGAAGAGGGAATAGGTAAGAAACACTACTATGACAGGAAAACACTAGTTTGAATGCCTTATCAGGAGCATAGTATTCTTGTATTTTCCATTGTACTGTATCTGTAAAATTACGTAAACAAATACAAAGTGCAACCATTGATGACCAATACTAATTCCTAAACATCAATACAGTGAGCCTAGCCACAGTGGACTGTGTTCTAAGGCGGAACACCTTGAGAATAAAGCAGGTGTACAGGGTGCCTTTTGTCAGAAACTCCGACAGTCAAACAGTTATGCTATGACTATGTGCAAGTAAGTCATATACATTTCCACAACTGATTGCGTCCTATCAGCACTGACACATTACTGTACTGTATTGCAATCCAATCCAATGTTACAGTTTTTCTCGATTGCTTACACACATGAAGCATGCCTCGTTTTCTCAAAACTCTAAACACAAATCCCTAAACCACTCACACAAAATGCAACAACATTCACAACACTGTGTAGGTCTATTTCTGATAGCACATTGTCAATATTGTCTTGAGCTAGAACAGGATGCAGTAGTTTGTCCTTTTTTATTTTACATTTTTCTTTCTTTTTTTTGTTGACTGTACTGGCCTATATCCTATTGTTTGTTCTATGCAAATCATTTACACATTCATTTGTGTTTGCTGTGATGTATAGGCTACAGCACTTTTGGAAAAAATAAAGACATATTTTAGTTGTTACTGTTGTGACGACCCTGCCTCTTTTGGTTGCTGGGCTGGCGGTTTGTCTGTCTGTGTGTTTGTCTTGCAGATGCCCAGCAGGTGTGTTCAGCTCATCAGTGGATTGGGAACACCTGGGACCGGTACTATAAGAGCACATCCCACTGGTTCCAAAGGAGATTGAAGGAGATTCTGACAGAGCTTCAGACAGAGATTCGGAGAGAGACAAGGGAAACTTTGCTCCCTACGCTCTGCTCGTGCCATGTTCATCTTTGCGTACTTTTCACAATACAACACTCCATTTACTGACCTAGCATGCAGGCATACACGCTAACGCTTACTGACTCACTGACTGCCACACCTCACCGTAGCTTGGGCTGTTAGTGTCCTGGCTAACTGTAATAAATCCTTAGTGTTTTGGCTTTTAAACTCTGTGCACGTCTGTTATTTGTCATGTCTGTGAGCCGGACATGACACTGTATATTTGTGTGTTGTTTTATATTTGCGTAAAAACATTATACAGTTATATTTTACTAAAGGAGTAAGCGTATAGTAACATAATGTTCCTGATAAGGCCTTCATACTGGTGTTTTCCCATTTCATAGTAGTGTTTTCCATTGAGCACATCAGTGTTCAATCGATGCTTAGAATGTCTACTCATATAATGGGCTGTGTTTGTCATTAGAAAACAAAGTACCCTTTTGAGGTGACATAACACTGTTTTGAAAGCAAAGTTGCCTTTTGCAGGATGTATAAAGGGTTTTGCATTTTGTGTGAGTGGTTTTGGGATTTGTGTTTAGAGTTTTGAGGAAACGAGGCATGCTTTCAAAAAATGTGTGTTAGCAATCGAGAAAAACTGTAATATAATTCACCATCCAATTTAAAATCTTCCCCTTAATAGATACAGTATATGACTGAACTGATATTGATCAAAATATTGGTCTTGGTGTTTCTTCAGTGATGCCAAAGTAGAGGAACACTAATCCGGTTGCTTTTGGAGCTTAACTCACAGACACGCTCCAGTTTTCTGCTCCGGGGAGTTGCTTAAGGATTTCCACATTCATAAGAGCTATTGCAATTCACCAGCGTGACTGTAAAAGACTGGAATTGTCATGCTGAAACTTCTCATGGCAAAGAAGGCTGGATCTGTGCATTAACGAACCCCTTCTTTGAAATATGACAAAATGGGACACAAATGCACACAAACACACAGGCTCTCTTGCACTCTTTGAACGTCCATGAGAGTGAAATATTTGTGTTGTAAGTTAATTCATCAGAGATCAGTCAGTCTCAGGGTGCTAGGAATTTGCCCCAAAGTTGTTGTAGTTGTAATTTATCTACTCCTGCCTAGGGGCCTTAAAACTCGTATGCTGATCTGAGCTGCACACGCATGCAAACACAGATAAATTCACATTTACACACACACGCACACATAAACGTGCACACGCGCACGCGCACACACTCACACACAAACAAACACACACACACACACACACACACACACACACTACGAAGGTGAGACACTTATTGTGTTTGTATGTTTTATGTTTACTGTAAGCACCTATACACCAGAAAAAATTCCAGGTAGGTGTAAATCTACTTGGCAATAAATCCAATTCTGATTCTGATTCTGATTCCGATTTGTTAGTATAGAGAGTAAAACCAGTACAGCCACTGACCATAACAGGCTGTCCACACACATTCAGGGGAAACAGCAGGAGCTCAAAGCACCCAGAGTCACACACCTTGGCACCTGGGACGGGTTTGGCCTTGATGATCATTTTTACCACTGCAGAGGAGGAAACTCTGAACATCAATGGAGCCGCTCACAGAGATAGCCTATCTGTCAAGAGGTTCAGAGATCAGTATCAACACTTCTGCCCTTGGCCCCCGATACTGGGACAGGAACATGACCTCAGGATACTCATTTCACCAAACAACAAGGCAACATGAACGCAATAAAATTAATTATTGTATTACTTCATGAGTGTATTATTACCTACTGTAAGGAGGAGGATTGGGGACTGGTTACACACACATTAGCTACTGTAGGTGAATACTGGAGACTGGATACACACACTACTTAACTAGACTAGCGGCATATCAATGAGCACCATAAACTGCAGCTCATCCTCTTACTCAGGAGGTTGAAGATTTTGTCTGGCAGTGAGATATGATTTATGCTGACATAACATCAATAACACACAACACCAATAACAAACAACCAGTGGACTTTGAGCTGCTTTTTAGAAAACAAGACGGCACATTTACTACAACTCACGTGCACATCATTCATGATTCTGTTATGTGATGAAACATGACCTTAGGACATGGCTTGGTAATATGTAGCCAGGTCACAGAGTATATATTTGACTGAAAGAACAAGCAGCAGTTGAGAAGAGAGAAGAATCGTCTAGTTTCAGCATGAAGACTTCTGGAGTTCTACTGGTGCTGCTGTGCTGCTGTTTGGCTGAGACGCAGCACTCCTCTCCTTGTTTCCTACATGGTCACTGGGTGGGTCTGGGCAAGACTTTTAGTGTGACATAAAGTCTGTTTTTTTGCATTGTTATTTACTGATAATTTTCCTGGATGTCAAAGGACTTTTATACACTGTTAATATGTTTACCCGCATTTGCGGGCACTAGTTATGAAACCTACCTCCAAAGGCTTTGGCTGTATTCTGTACATAAACAATATTGTTAAGAACATTATCAAATGCATTTTCATTACTTATTCAGATATATTTGCACTGGTGTCCTTCTTATTTCTCCTTTCCCATTTTAGTTAATACTTGTTTTAATATTTGTGATCATTCTTGAATGAAAAATCTCTACTCACAGTCAAACACACATTCACACAAACACACACACACACACACAAACATATACACCAAAGCAAACACACATACACACCACACACACACACATTTTCTTGCGTGCTTTGAACTTCCTTGTGTCTGAATTCACCCCAGATCAGTCAGTCCATGCAGGTTCAAGAGGAATTTGTCCTAAATACCAGTCATGGTATGAAGATAACTGACTGCTCTTTTCACAGAAATGCAATATTATCAACTCTCGCCTCTCATTCCCATGAACAAAAATGGCACTACGTGCACTTCCTTCTGTTAAAATATGTTCTCATGTTCATACTGACAGCAGTGAACAGGAGGAACATCATTCAGGTAGTTGGAAGCTTTCCCACTGTATGGTTTCAAAGATACGGTAAAGGTCGCTAAGCATTTTATCACTCTTATATGCCCTTTCACACAGAGAGTGACAGGCCCCATGGCACCATTCTTTACCCACTCAAATCACACACTGAAAAATAAGGTTCCTTAAAGTCATTCACAAATACAAGAGGACAGCAAGATGAACACTCAATTTTGGACAAAGAAACCCCCAAGAGATGCAATATACTTTAATTTAAATGAAATGCTGACTCTCTAATAACGACTTGTAATCTCTTATAACATCAACATCGGCTCTTGTGGAAGTTATGTGGGTCTGGAGTGACGCTAGCAGTGAGAAACAGACAGAATGGAACACACTCCTCAATGGGTCCATCTGGGCAAGACTTTTAGTGTGACATAAAGTCAGGGTTCGTGCTCTTTGGTTGCTGGATCTGTGCCTACAGTTTGCTCTTAGTTAAACTCTGTTGTTTTGATTGGTTAATCAGATTTCAGGATTTGAGGGTCTATACGTATTCTGGTGAATCAGTTTTTTTTTTGCTTTGTTATCTACCAATTATTGTGCTGAATGTCAAAGGACTTTTATACATTGTTAGTATGTTTACATGCATTTGCAGTCACTAGTTATGAAACCTACCTCCAAAGGCTTTTTCTGTGTAATGTACATTATGTAAACAATATTGTTAAGTACATTATCAAATGCATTTTCATTAACTATTCAGATATATTTGTATCAGCTCACTGGTGTCCTTCTTATTTCTCCTTTCCCATTTGAGTTCATACTTGTTTTAATATTTGTGATCGTTGTTGAATGAAAAATCTCTACTCACAGTCAAACACACACACAGGGGCGGCCCTAGCACATTTGGCGCTCTAGGCGAGCTTCACTCCTGGCGCCCTCCCCCAATAAATAAAAAAAAATTCCCCCACGAAAACGGAATTGCAGCTTTCAAACGCTATTTTGCCCTGTAAGACTGCATTTCTTTCACATAAACACAACAACGATCGCGACGATGAACAAACATTAATTCACGAACAAATTACTGAGAAAATGTCACGCCTGTGCTGGACTACGCTCCGGCCACGCCCCCTGTTCAACTGTTTATGGACACACACCTCCACGTCATCTTCCCAATCGCCTGCAAATAATGTTTTCTTAGTCTTCTAAACGTGAATCTAAAATGATATAACAAAAGTATGTATTATCATAATTTGTTAAATGTAGCTATTATGTAGTTATTAAGCATTTAGGTGTATTTGGACAGCCTGACATTTTTTTATTCCAAGATGCTTAGCTCTTGATTAGTTGAATCATGTCTAATTAAACTGGCTAGCTCGCTCCACCAAAACTAAAGCTGTCCAAATGTGATTACTCAATTTTTTTATGACGCAAAATAACGCAAATTGCGGTACAGCTGAACTTGAACTGATGTTTCGGCAGTGAACAGGACGAACATTGTACAGGTAGTTGGAAACTTTCCCACTATATGGTTTCAAATATACGGTCAAGCTCCCTAAGCCTTTTATCACTCTTACATGCCCTTTCACACAGGGAGTGACAGGCCCCATGACACCATTCTTTACCCACTCAAATCACACACTAAAAAATAAGGTTCCTTAAAGTCATTCACAAATACAAGAGGTCAGCAAGATGAACACTCAATTGTGGACAAAAAAACGCAACGGATGCATTATACTTGAACTTACATGAAATGCTGACTCTCTAATAATGTCCTGTAATCTCTTATAACATCAGCATCGGCTCTTTTCAGCATATCAACTTTAAAAATGAGTGTTGGTTGTCTCTGACAAGCGTTTTTTTCAAGCGTGTCTAAAATAAAATAAAAATTGTAACACTATGTATTTATTTCCTGAGGTCAGCTATCTTACTAGCTAAAGTGTGAGATTTTCAATTCTAGTTCATGTCTTATTGATGTAACAGGGCTTAGTGTTGAATAAATCATTTTGTTAACGCAAATAGAAATAAACGTTTTCAAAAACACGAAAACTAGATCAAAACTACCATTAACAAGCCACACACAAATTGCTTTGTTTCCGTTACTCCCTTGATTTCCACTGTTGTTGCTGCACCACTTTGTCCTGTTCCGTTTGACTTCTTGAGAGACACTGGCCTAATCAAAATCATCACAGCATCACAGATGAGTGCAAAAGTAGTCATGGAGTTGTGACAGCCTGTCTTTAGAAGTATGAAGAACCAGTATAACCAGCTGTAGAAGTGATCTGATCCAGATGGGCGTTTGTGTATTCAGTGTATGAAGGCTCTGATTGGTGAGCAGTTGTAGTGCTCCCTCCAGCCTCTGCTCTTAAAAGCATCGCTGTGCTGGATGAGGTGACACTTTCTTCAGGGGGAAAGAGGACTAGGATATCACATGCATCTTTCGCTGAGATTAGGTAAGGCCACTGCTCCTCACAGAAACTTAACCTAAACGCACAAATCACAGCATAGCAGTTGTGTTCTCTAGTGATCTTAAACATTGAAGATTATGTGAAGAATATTTTAGAAATGTCACTCATGTATACGTGATCCATGCTTTAGATTGTGCCAATTTAAAGATGATTTCTTCCTAATATATATATGTGTGTGTGTTGGTGTGTGCATGTGTGTGTGTGACACATTTAGTTTATATCAGGGGTGAAAGCTGTGTGTGTTGAGCATGAAGACTCCCGGTGCTGTGCTGCTGTTGCTGTGGTCTGGTCTAGTTGTGGTTGCAGGAGTTGGTAAAGATCTCCAAGACAAAACTGCTGCCACAGCCTCCACCCAACAAACCTGCCAGCCTGACATCTACACTGTGCTGAGAGAGATGAGCGCACTGATGGTGGAGCAGAGAGTGGAGCTCAGGTGCACTCAGACACAAATAGAGGCCATGGAGACCAGACTGACGGAGAGGCTGGATGCAAGTGAGAATGAAGCAGAGACCCGATTGAGAGCCAGTGAGAATAAAGCAGAGACCATGGAGACCAGACTGAGAGCCAGTGAGAATAGAGTAGAAGAGCAGAGAGCTGTTATTAAGGAGCTGAAAGAGAAACAAGAGGAGCAAGCAGCAGCTCTGAGAGCTGTAGGAGGCAGTGTGAACCTCACAGGGAGTCAGGTGGAGGAGTTGAGGAGGGAGAGAGAGGAGAGGAGGGTGTCTTTCTCTGCCTCACTGGTGGCATCTGGTGGTGAGAATTTTGGTCCCTTTAGTAAGCCAACTACACTGATCTACAGACATGTCATCACCAACACTGGAAATGCCTACAACCCCAATACAGGTATGACTGTAAAGACAGCCCAGATTCAAACTGTAGGAATCATACTACTGTCATGCTGACATCATTGATATTTTGTATAATTATTTTTCTATTTTCCTTCTACTGTAGGTGTCTTCAGGGCTCCAGTCAGAGGTGTTTACTACTTTGCTGTAATTGCGCATGGACTTGGTCATGCATCTACACCTACAGGAGTCTCTCTCCATAAGAATGAAGAACATGTTGTCATTGCTTATGGCCATCAGCCAAGCCACAGAGTGGACACTTCTAATGGAGCTTCTCTGCTGCTGGAGGTGGGAGATGTGGTCTATGTGAAGCTGTGGCCCAATGCATGGGTCATTGACAGCTATAACCACCACACCACCTTCTCTGGCCACCTGCTCTTCCTCATGTGAGGGAAGCAGTAGACTGATGTAGAAGTTATGTTGGGTGTGGAGTGACGCTGCTAGCGAGAAACAGACAGAAGGGAACACACTCCTCTCCTTGTTTCCTACATGGTCACTGGGTGGGTCTGGGCAAGACTTTTAGTGTGACATGAAGTTCATTCTCCTTGATTGCTATCCATCTATTGTGCTGTTTGTTGACATGTTAATGTATCTTTACCTACTTTTAGTACGTCAGTGTGGAACTGAAAACACTAGTAATGAAATGTGCTTTGTCAGGCTGTGTCTTTGTATATCCGTCTATTACAAAATAAAATACATCTTTAAATGACTAATTCAAATATATTTGTTACGACACCCTGATATTCACATTACAGGTATATACTAACCAAGTTCAAAATATGGGACTAGGCCTCATTATCATGTCATCCAAAAATAAGAGCAAGAGCTGCTGTTTTTGAAAACTCAGATACCATTCAACCCATCTACTGCTTTCATCCCTCCAGCAATGGTACTGGTGCTCCATGTGTCCTGTTTCCCCCCAGCTAACCTCTCAGTTGATTTGCTTTGTCACAGAATACTCAGAATACTTGCACCCCTTTACATGACTAACATGATAAATGGCTAGAATAAGCAAGATGGCTGCCTGTCTGCTTTGGGTTTGTTGAATGTGAGCTACTGATTCCTAACAGCAGAGAGACAAATCACACTTTATATTTGTAATGTAATTCACCATCCAAAGATATCAGTGTATTTCATTTCAAATCTTCCCCTTAAAGCAGCATAACGGAAGAATTGCTAATCGCTAACGAGATGCTAGTGGCTAAAACTAGCGAAACCTCTTGAAATGTGCTTACTTTGACACTATGACAAACTAGTTAGTCAACAACGGTCCTAACACAGTCAAACATCAAGCAAGTGCAACACAAGACAAAGCAAGACGGCAAATAAGCTACTTACTAGTTCGGCAGACAGTAGAAACCGGGCGGCTTCAGGCAAACCTACATAATGCAGTAATATGCCTACGGACCCTGGTATGGCAATGGCACAGAGGCGATTCTCCATATCAAAAGTCATTGTAGCGCCCCAATTCTTTTTAAGCTGTTATTTTAAGGTAAAACTGCTTATCCTAACCCTAACCCTGAGGTACAATTGCTACATAATGCCACTTTAACAGATACAGTATATGACTGAACTGATATTGATCAAAATATTGGTCTTGGTGTTCCTTCAGTGATGCCAAAGTAGAGGAACACTAATCCGGTTGCGTTTGGAGCTTAACTCACAGACACGCTCCAGTTTTCTGCTCCGGGGAGTTGCTTAAGGATTTCCACATTCATAAAAGCTATTGCATTTCACCAGCGTGACTGTAAGAGACTGGAATAGTCATGCTTAAACTTCTCATGGCAAAGAAGGCTGCATCTCTGCATAAATAAACCCCTTTCATGAAATATGACAAAATGGGACACAAATACACACAAACACACAGGCTCTCTTGCACTCTGTGAACTTCCATGAGAGTGAAATATTTGTGTTGTTTTTTTCTCACAGTAAGTTACTTCATCAGAGATCAGTCAGTCCTTTAAGCCTCAGGGTGCTGGGAATTTGCCCCAAAGTTATTGTAGTTACAATCAGTGGTGGAATGTAACGAAGTATTTTTACTTCGTTACTGTACTTAAGTACATTTTTACGTATCTGTACTTTACTTAAGTAAAAATAATAGTGCATACTTTTTACTTTTACTCAATTAAATTTTTTAGCTATTATTTATACTTTTACTCCGCTACATTTCTACAATATGTGCTGTTACTCGTTACATTTTATGAACATAGTTTCGCCAAAATGTTGCCTACACAAAACTATGGATTGCGTTGCTGTTTTGGAAGTTTAAACCAATCAGGTGGCTCTATCAACTCCAATGATATCAGAGTGCGCGTTTGGCAGCAGCACTAGCGGTAGCTTTGCCTGTTATAGTTGAACATTCAGCCTGACTACTGCCTATTCAACATGGATCCAGAGTCGGCCTGAACTGAGCCCTCTGATATGAGCCACCCTTGGCCCTATTTAAAAGATATGTTCGAGTTCAAAGGCCCTAAGAATGACTCCTGGAGGTTTCAATGCGTTTCCTGTCTCCCTCAAAAAAAGGAGTTGCTAGCCTTCAATAATTCGCCCTTAAATTTAAAGTAGCATATCGAGGTAAGCAGAGTGATTGCTATACTAAGTTAATGTCCCTGACTTTTGAATATTGATATATGTATTTAATTCGTTTACTGACATGATATTATAATGTTATCTAGCGAAATGCATGTTGACATACAGCAATAGCATCAAAAAACATGATTGGATCTTCATTATATATTTACCGTAGTGGTAAGATAAAGCTGGTAGGTTAGCTATGTCAAGCTAGCGTGCCTTGTTCTGTCCAGTTTCACAATCACATTTGTTTTTCATGTTCCATGTTTCCCTTTTTTACACGTTTACAATTAAATAAAAGATTTAAAGATATCACATGGTGTCTTTATTGGTTTGGCTTAATGGTATAAACTTTGCAAATAATCCCTGGTAGATAACTTGTCATCCGCAGAATTGTAAGATATAGTGTGAACAGTATTACAGATGGTAGGCACAATAAGTACACCAACCTTTCCAATCAGTGTTAATTTTGGCAGCTATTTTCGATTTAGTCTTAGTCTTTAGACGAAAATGCATATTAGTTTTAGTCATTTTTATCCTCCTTAGTTTTAGTCTAGTTTTCGTCGACGAAAACTCAGAACATTTTAGTCTAGTTTTAGTCGACAAAGTCTCATTACATTTTAGTCTAGTTTTAGTCACATTTAAAAGTCCATCTTATAGCCACATTAAACTCCTTTCCTTCCCTTCTCAGGCCCGGGGACCCCTTGTGTAGTGTCTACAACTGCATAATAGTCAAGCTTGCAGTACTTAAACTGTGGATGTCATAGATTTAGTCAATTAGTCTCTAAGATACAGATCTCCTAGTATATGCCTACAGCTGAATTCCAATGAATTCAATGTAAATAATAATTTTAAGGCAATACTTAATTAACAGTATTATTATTAAAATATAAGAGAATATCGAGTCTAGATTTTAAAGATTCAAATTATGTGATAACACAATACAACTACTATGCCTACCTGGCCTTAGTTAAATCAACCACATATCCTCCATATGAATTGCTGTGCAATCTGATAACCTACATATTTAGCTAGACGGATAGTTTGAGAGTTGAAAGTAGTGCAACAAATCACATATTCATTTATTTTCTCTTGATTAATGTCATGCGTGGCCTGTCCTATAGTCCATTCTGCAATGCGTTTACTAGCTAGTTATCGATAGCTAGTATAACTTAGCTAGCTATCGATAGCTAGTATAACTTAGCTATGCTACCTCATAGTTAGCTAACGTTAGCTAGCTAAACGTTTTGGAACTCATTTGCCAAGCCAAACGGGAGGTTTCAATCGAAAATGACTAGCTAGTTGTCCAAGCTGACACAACCTATACACTCGACTGCCCCTTTGAAGTTAACTTAACGTTGGCTAATATATTCTAACTAGTTAACATTAGCTAATTATCATTGACAGTTACCAGCTAATTTACCTTGGCATAAATTGCAGGGTTGTATTGTGCGCTTTCAGGTGCCTCTTGTTGTGTTCTTCCCACCTATTTTGAAGCCCAAGGTTTCTCGCCGGTTATTGCGGTGCATTGTGTTTTATTTTCTGTCAAGTTATAATTAAAGACTGTCCAGATATCTATTCTTATTTTTCTTCCAGTAGCCTACCGAGTGCCTGAACTTCAGCCATCATGACGTTTGTTAGGGCGTCACTTGCATGTCTGTCTGGGCATCTCAGGGAGTGGAGGAGGGATAGATACAGGACCGGGCAACATTCAACCAATGATGTGCATACAAGTTTAGAAAAAAAACAATTGTGACTTAGTCAACCACCAACATTTTCGTCTCGTCTCGTCAACGAGAGTTAAAATAGATTTAGTCATAGTTTTTATTTTTAAAGATCCATTTTCGTCACGTCTTAGTCTCGTTTTAGTCACGGGAAAAAGGTCGTTAACGAATATTTTTCGTCATAGTTTTCGTCAACGAAATTAACACTGTTTCCAATTAACAAATGTTGTTGCTTATAATTATTACTAGTAGTGACATCTGTAGAGGCATTTATTACCAGTAACTATTTCTTTATCAAAATGGCACAGCCTAGACATTGAGAGACAACCCATTGCGTGAGTACTTTTACTTTTAATACTTAAAGTAAATTTAAAAGTAAGTACTTTTTACTTTTACTTAAGTAGGATTGTTGATGTAGTACTTTTACTTTTACTTTTACTTTTATCTTCCTGGGTACTTGTACTTTTACTTAAGTACTAAACTTCAGTACTTCCTCCACCACTGGTTACAATACACTCATGTATGTACTCCTGCCTAGGGGCCTTAAAACTCGTAAGCTGATGTGAGCTACACACCCATACAAACACAGATAAATACACATGCACACACACGCACACACAGACACACACAGAGACACACACACACAAACACACACACACACTCACTACGAAGGTGAGTATACAGAAGTAAACCAGTACAGCCACTGACCGTAACAGGCTGTCCACACATATTCAGGGGAAACAGCAGGAGCTCAAAGCACCCAGAGTCACACACCTGGGCACCTGGGACGGGTTTAGCCTTGATGATCATTTTTACCACCGCAGAGGAGGAAACTCTGAACATCAATGGAGCCGCTCAGCTGTACAGAGATAGCCTATCTGTCAAGAGGTTCAGAGATCAGTATCAACACTTCTGCCCTTGGCCCCGATACTGGTACAGGAACATGACCTCAGGATACTCATTTCACCAAACAACAAGGCAACATGAACGCAATAAAATGAATTAATTGTATTAGTTCATGAGTGTATTATTAGCTACTGTAAGGAGGAGGATTGGGGACTGGTTACACACACATTAGCTACTTTAGGTGAATACTGGAGACTGGCTACACACACTACTTAACAGTTAAGTCTTAACTAGACTAGCGGCATATCAATGAGCACCATAAACTGCAGCTCATCCTCTTCCTCTGTTCTGGCAGTGAGATATGATTTATGCTGACATAACATCAATAACACAGCAATAACACACAACACCAATAACACACAACCTGGACTTTGAGCTGCTTTTTAGAAAACAAGACGGCACATTTACTACAACTCTTTTTCTGTTCATGTGATGAAACAATACCTTAGGACATGGCTTGGTAATATGTAGCCAGGTCACAGAGTTTATATTTGACTGAAAGAACAAGCAGAAAAATGAGAAGAGAGAAGAATCGTCCAGTATCAGCATTAAGACTTCTGGAGCTCTACTGGTGCTGCTGTGCTGCTGTTTGGCTGAGACGCAGCTCAGAGGAGAGACCATCAGTGAAAATGACATCACTCACCAGGGCCACTCAGCAGAGACCAGAGAGAATGAGGTTATGGGTGCAGCACAGAGAACTGAAGCTGCTGCCACAGCCTTCACCCAACAAGCCTGCCGGCCTGACTGGGTCCGTGATGTGAGGGAAGCAGTAGACTGATGTATAAGTTATGTTGGGTGTGGAGTGACGCTAGCAGTGAGAAACAGACAGAAGGCAACACACTCCTATCCTTGTTTCCTACATGGTCACTGGGTGGGTCTGGGCAAGACTTTTAGTGTGACATAAAGTCCGTTTTTTTTTCATTGTTATCTACTGATCATTTTCCTGGATGTCAAAGGACTTTTATACACTGTTAATATGTTAACATGCATTTGCAGACACTAGTTATGAAACCTACCTCCAAAGGCTTTGTCTGTGTACTGTACATAATCAATATTGTTAAGTACATTATCAAATACATTTTCATTACTTATTCAGACATATTTGTATCAGCTCACTGGTGTCCCTATTTCTCGTTTCCCATTTTAGTTAATACTTGTTATAATATTTGTAATCGTTCTAAAATGTGAAATCTCTCTCACACACAAACACAAACACATCCACACACACACACACACACTCACACACACACACTTTGTTGCGTGCTGTGAACTTCCTTGTGTCTGAAATCACCCCAGATCAGTCAGTCCATGCAGGTTCAAGAGGCATTTGTCCTAAATACCAGTCATGGTATGAAGATAACTGACTGCTCTCTTCACAGAAATACAATATTATCAGCTCTCGCCTCTCATTCCCATGAACAAAGATGGCACTACGTGCACTTCCTTCTGTTAAAATATGTTCTCACGGTCATACTGACAGCAGTAAACAGGAGAAACGTTGTTCAGGTAGTTGGAAGCTTTCCCACTATATGGTTTCAAATATACGGTGAAGCTGGCTAAGCCTTTTATCACTCTTACATGCCCTTTCACACAGGGAGTGACAGGCCCCATGGCACCATTCTCTGACCACTCAAATCACACACTGAAAAATAAGGTTCCTTAAAGTCATTCACAAATACAAGAGGACAGCAAGATGAACACTCAATTTTGGACAAAAAAAACCCCAAGAGATTTAACTTACATGAAATGCTGACTCTCTAATAACGACCTGTAATCTCTTATAACATCAACATCGGCTCTTGTGGAAGTTATGTGGGTCTGGAGTGACGCTAGCAGTGAGAAACAGACAGAATGGAACACACTCCTCACTGGGTGCATCTGGGCAAGATTTTTAGTGTAACATAAAGTCAGGGTTCGTGCTCTTTGGTTGCTGGATCTGTGCCTACAGTTTGCTCTTAGTTAAACTCTGTTGTTTTGATTGGTTAATCAGATTTCAGGATTTGAGGGTCTATACGTATTCTGGTGAATCCGTTTTTTTTTGCTTTGTTATCTACCAATTATTGTGCTGAATGTCAAAGGACTTTTATACATTGTTAGTATGTTTACATGCATTTGCAGTCACTAGTTATGAAACCTACCTCCAAAGGCTTTGTCTGTGTAATGTCCATTATGTAAACAATATTGTTAAGTACATTATCAAATGCATTTTCATTACCTATTCATATATATTTGTATCAGCTCACTGGTGTCCTTCTTATTTCTCTGTTCCCATTTGAGTTCATACTTATTTTAATATTTGTGATCGTTCTTGAATGAAAAATCTCTACTCACAGTCAAATACACACACACACACACACAAACACACACACACACACACACAAACACACACAAACACACACACACACACACACACAAACACATACACCACACAGACACCCATACACACACATTTTCTTGCGTGCTGTGAACTTCCTTGTGTCTTAAATCATCCCAGATCAGTTAGTCCATGCAGGGTCAAGAGGAATTTGTCCTAAATACCAGTCATGGTATGAAGATAACTGACTGCTCTCTTCACAGATATATAATATTATCAGCTCTCGCCTTTCATTGCCAAGAACAGAGATGGCACTACGTGCACTTCCTTCTGGTCAAAATATGTTCTCATGGTCATACTGACAGCAGTAAAGAGGAGGAACATTGTTCAGGTAGTTGGAAGCTTTCCCACTGTATGGTTTAAAAGATACGGTGAAGCTCCCTAAGCCTTTTATCACTCTTATATGCCCTTTCACACAGGGAGTGACAGGCCCCATGACACCATTCTTTACCCACTCAAATCACACACTGACAAATAAGGTTCCTTAAAGTCATTCACAAATGCAAGAGGTCAGCAAGATGAACACTCAATTTTGGAGAAAAAACCCCCCCATTTAACTCACATGAAATGCTGACTCTCTAATAACGACCTGTAATCTCTTATAACATCAATATCAGCTCTTGTAGAAGTTATGTGGGTCTGGAGTGACGCTAGCAGTGAGAAACAGACAGAATGGAACACACTCCTCACTGGGTGCATCTGGGCAAGACTTTTAGTGTGACATAAAGTCAGGGTTCGTGCTCTTTGGTTGCTGGATCTGTGCCTACAGTTTGCTCTTAGTTAAACTCTGTTGTTTTGATTGGTTAATCAGATTTCAGGATTTGAGGGTCTATACGTATTCTGGTGAATCAGTTTTTTTTTGCATTGTTATTTACCAATTATTGTGCTGAATGTCAAAGGACTTTTATACATTGTTAGTATGTTTACATGCATTTGCAGTCACTAGTTATGAAACTGACGGGGTTTCTTAGGCCGACACTCTTCTAGACAAAGACCACGAGGCGAATCAAAGGTTTCTGGAGGTGTATTTCAAGGTGCTCCTGCAGGGAGTCAATACCAACATCAAGTAGAGGCAGGCAAAGACTAAAGAGCCTCACAGTGTTACAGTATATATACAAGTCAATAATGGGAGTTTACAGTGGGGTCAAGGGTCAACATTGGGGATGTTCTTACAGGTCAAGATTGGGAAGGGGAGGTGATCTTCTTAAGGAAGGTTCCGGAACACGCACACAAAGCCAAAATGGTGGACAATAGATGTGTATTCCTTCACCTGGGGCAGGGGGAGGGGATGTCTGCTAGGGGCTTTAAACAAAGGTGTATCAATGCACATGGCACACACACACATACACACACACAGGAGAACATGCTTGCAATGCAATGTAAGTCTATAAATTAATGGCAATATCAATTTCCATCAAAACCTACCTCCAAAGGCGTTGTCTGTGTAATGTACATAAACAATATTGTTAAGAACATTATCAAATGCATTTTCATTACCTATTCATATATATTTGTATCAGCTCACTGGTGTCCTTCTTATTTCTCCTTTCCCATTTTAGTTAATACTTGTTTTAATATTTGTGATCATTCTTGAATGAAAAATCTCTACTCACAATCAAACACACACACACACACACACACAAACACACACACACGCACACACACACAAACATATACACCAAAGCAAACACACATACACACCACACACACACACACATTTTCTTGCGTGCTGTGAACTTCCTTGTGTCTGAATTCACCCCAGATGAGTGAGTCCATGCAGGTTCAAGAGGAATGTGTCCTAAATACCAGTCATGGTATGAAGATAACTGACTGCTCTCATCACATAAATACAATATTATCAACTCTCGCCTCTCATTCCCATGAACAGAGATGGCACTACGTGCACTTCCTTCTGGTAAAATATGTTCTCACGGTCATGCTGACAGCAGTGAACAGGAGGAACATGAGTGACAGGCCCCATGGCACCATTTTTTACCCACTCAAATCACACACTGAAAAATAAGGTTCCCTAAAGTCATTCACAAATATAAGAGGACAGCAAGATGAACACTCAATTTTGGACAAAAAAACGCAACGGATGCAGTATACCTGAACTTACATTAAATGCTGACTCTCTAATAATGTCCTGTAATCTCTTAAAACATCAGCATCGGCTCTTTTGATCATCAAAAATGAGTGTTGGTTGTCTCTGACAAGCGTTTTTTTTCAAGCGTGTCTAAAATAAAAAAGATTAGTAACACTATGTATTTATTTCCCGAGGTCAGCTACCTTACTAGCTACAGTGTGACATTTTCAATTCTAGTTTATGTCTTACTGATATAACAGGGCTTAGTGTTGAATACATTATTTTGTTAACGCAAATAGAAATAAACGTTTTCAAAAACACAAAAACTAGATCAAAACTACTATTAACAAGCCACACACAAATTGCTTTGTTTCCGTTACTCCCTTGATTTCCACTGTGGTTGCTGCACCACCTTGTCCTGTTCTGTTTGACTTCTTGAGAGACACTGGCCTAATCAAAATCATCACAGCATCACAGATGAGTGCAAAAGTAGTCATGGAGTTGTGACAGCCTGTCTTTAGAAGTATGAAGAACCAGTATAACCAGCTGTAAGTAATCTGATCCAGATAGGCGTTTGTGTGTTCAGTGTATGAAGGCTCTGATTGGTGAGCAGTGGTAGTTCTCCCTCTTACCTCTGCTCTTAAAAGCATCACTGTGCTGGATGAGGTGACACTTTCTTCAGGGGGACAGAGGACTAGGATATCACCTGCATCTTTTGCTGAGATTAGGTAAGGCCACTGCTCCTCACAGAAACTTAACTTAAACGCACACATCACAGCATAGCAGTTGTGTTCTCTAGTGATCTTAGACATTGATACAAACTGTGGAGAATATTTTAGAAATGTCACTTATGTATATGTGATCCATGCTTTAGATTGTGCCAATTTAAAGATGATTTCTTCCTAATATATATGTGTGTGTGTGTTGGTGTGTGCATGTGTGTGTGTGTGTGTGTGACACATTCAGTTTATATCAGGGGTGAAAGCTGTGTGTGTTGAGCATGAAGACTCCCGGTGCTGTGCTGCTGTTGCTGTGGTCTGGTCTAGTTGTGGTTGCAGGAGTTGGTAAAGATCTCCAAGACAAAACTGCTGCCACAGCCTCCATCCAATACACCTGCCCACCTGACATCTACACTGAGCTGAGAGAGATGAGGGCACTGATGGCAGAGCAGAGAGTGGAGCTTAGATACAGACTGAGAGCCAGTGAGAATAAAGCAGAGACCATGGAGACCAGACTGAGAGCCAGTGAGAATAAAGTAGAAGAGCAGAGAGCTGTTATTAAGGAGCTGAAGGAGAACCAGGAGGAGCAAGCAGCAGCTGTGAGAGCTGTAGGAGGCAGTGTGAAACTCACAGGGAGTCAGGTGGAGGAGTTGAGGAGGGAGAGAGAGGAGAGGAGGGTGTCTTTCTCTGCCTCACTTGTAGCATCTGGACGTGTAACTATAGGACCCTTTAACACAGCAGTTCCCCTGGTCTACAAACACATCTTCACCAACATTGGGAACGCCTACAACTCAAATACAGGTATTATAGCATCAGCCTGTTTGTTTTCTGTGGCTGTTATCTCTGTGTTACCTTCTTGTGGATAGATGATCAATCACAGCACTTTGCATTTTGTATTATTCCCGCACACTGAGGTAATACAAATCTACACAAACTACAGGCACAATAAATGAAATATAAAATGAATTAAATCAGGTGAAAATGATAGAATAGTACATAATTCGAAAATTCTCGATTCTGTTCTGACCAATCAGTCAACCCATCAGGATATTTGGATGTCCAGCATTACATAACTCTGATCTCTAAATTGTACCTTTGGCTCTGTTACAGTAAAAGGAATGGAGTTACTATGACTGTTACAGTAATAGGAATGGAGTTACTATGCATGTGTAGATCAATTAGTAGAAAGGAGTAGCTGTTAAACTATGGCTAAGGAATGGGAATAGGAAGCTTTAATTCTGTGTCATTCTCTCTCTCTCTCTCTCTCTCTCTCTCTCTCTCTCTCTCTCTCTCTCTCTCTCCATCCATCCAGGTGTGTTCACAGCCCCAGTCAGAGGGGTTTACCACTTTTATTTTGCCCTACACAGCCAAGGTCATGCCTCCTTCCCTAGTGTCATCTCTCTGCATAAAAATGGTGAGCTTGTGGTCACTGCATGGTCTCATCAGCCCACCTACAATGTCAACCACTCCAATGGAGCTTCTCTGCTGCTGGAGGTGGGAGATGTGGTGAACCTGGTACTGAAGGACAACTCAAGTGTGTTTGATAATCTGCACGTTCGTCACACCACTTTCTCTGGACACCTGCTCTTCACAGTGTAACAGAACCAGTGACTGGTGCAGAACCCGGTACATAAACCCAAAGAAAATCCACACAGAACTACATCCTTAAACTAGTGACTAAGATTACCTGTGGAGTGAAAGGAATCATTGATTATATTGATCACTTCTTAAATGAATAGATTTAGTTGTTGTTGCTGTTGTATTTTGCTGTCCTCCATTTTACTCTGGTTCAGGAGGTCCTGTGATTGTCCCTGTCTGTTGTTTCCTTATTTGTTTTATCTGCTTTGTAAATCTCTGATTAGTGCTACTCAAATCAGGTGATCATTATTTTCATAACTGCTGTAATACACAGGTGTGTGGCTGAGGCATTCAGGAGAATACCGTATTTTCCGCCTACAAATCGCACCGTATATAAACTGCATTACAGTATTTCATGTAATATTATAAAATAAACCTGTGTTTTGACCGTACCTGTGTATTAACCACAGTTTATTCAACGTTGCATCATCGTGTCACATAAAACTAAATGCCATGTAGTTGTGGTGCGAGAGCTACTAGCCATTATACAGCATACAAGTTGTATGGGATGGGCATTTCAAGCAAACATGCTACACCCTCTCCTCGCACGTACTCACACACATATGTCCACTCACAGTGAAAACCATGCATTCATTAAGCGTTTATTTAGTGTTATGGCGTTGTGTGGGAATAGACGCTAAATGCTTCGTTAATAGATCCCCTGGCAACCGCTAAATGAATGTGTTCGACAAGGGCAAGGGGTAGGGGGGACTTCATCCCCTTCATCCACTACATGTCACAAATTATCCAAATGAACAGACCAGGAAATTATTAATTAGATTAAAATAAAACATTGTTTTACTACATTTTTTTCACTCTCTGAGGTCTTCTAGAATGTAATCATACATGCCACTTTTGCCTCAATGTTTTTAGTTAAGTGAAATATACAAAAATATCAAGGCATGGCAGAGTACCTAAAAGGTGAAAAACAGGCCTGGGACTTTGTAGTGTTAAGAGCAGCCTCATGTACTGAGATCAGAGTGCCCTCTACAGGAGAGAAGAACAACAGCAGCTGCATTTCACCATGAAGTGAGTTACTGAAGCAACTCCTCATACACAGATTCAGTGCTAAACGACGACACCAGGTGCTCATTGCTACACAGTGTGGTGTCTTTAATTAAGCCATAGATGTAAAACATCGGCCAGTATCACTAACATTTAATTGACCGCTGTTTGGACTGGATAGTTTAATAATGAGTGGATGGACTGGGTTTGAGCAGTTCAAAAACGAGCAATACATTTTAAATGTGCAGTTTGCAAATCTAATGCAATACTCAGTCAGTATTCTCAGTATTCTCCATAATCATGGACTGCACCTTTAAATATATTAGCCAATTACACATATGTTCCATCAGTTAGCATAGATTAGCACAGTGAAGGAACAAGGATAGAAGTGAACACAGTGGTATTAACACAGGGTGTCACATTCATGTTTTGCCAAATTTGGACAGGAACCGGTTCACTTCCTCTGGACCTCAGCTTCCTCTAGTGGGCAGACAGTGGTATGACAACCTTTTCTCATTGTGGTTAAGAGTTAATTGTGTGCAGTTTATGGATGCATATGTTAGTTTGGTGAAGATGTTTTCAGTCACCCATCCACCATTAAGTTTCTGGCATTCTGTGAAAGTTTGAAATATTTGTGTTGTTTTTGCTTACTTCACCAAGGGTAAGTCAGGACCGGGGGCTTCTCTACAATAGCACCAGGTGTCACTGTGGAACAGTGCACCACATGTTTGACAATTACATTTCCAGTGTAACAAGTAATTCATATCTTTTCACTGATAGCACTGTCTGATACATTCCAAATATTTTCCTGTACAGGTTCAGTAAAGGTCATTACATTTCCCTTCCACTAAAACAGCTATATGAGTGTACTATGACCGAATGATGAACTTATACTGTTCTCTTCCTGAACACATAGTTCGAAGAATCATCAAACACACGCAAACATACACACATGCAGAAATACACAAGCCTCTGCAGTTCTAATGTAAATGGCCCATTTTAAATTCTAGTCTTAGATCATGTGTTCATAAGCTGATAGGGGTGTATATAACATTGTTTGGATCCCATCAAATCCTTAGATGTACTACATAAAAGTGGCCACTAGGTGGCGCCATACACCCAGGAATCAGAGAGGTGTCAGTGTGAGAGCTCAGCAGTGGCTCAGAGAACATAAAGAGGATCCTCTTCCTCTGGCTTTCCCCCATAGATGCTTCTCAGGCCCTTCTCACAGGTGCACACAGTTTGCATAGATGGAATCAAGTAAAAACAAACAAACAAACAAACAAACAAACAAACTAAATCTTTCAGATCCACGACAGGGAAAAAAAACCTCTGCATGTTCCTCTGTACCAATCTTCATCTGCATAAGATACAATGGGTTAATAAGACAAGAATATGAAACATTTCTATTAAACATTGCAAGCCATCAAATTGTTGTTCAACTCCTACATCTGTCAATTCAGATTGTGAAGGTCAGCAAAGCTAAGGAAATAATTTCACTGAATCGGCATGTTGTACAAAGCTGTGCCCTCAGGCATTGTGAAATACACTGCGTGTGTGTGTGTGTGTATGTATTTGTGTGCGTGTGTGTATGTATTTGGGTGTATGTGCATGTGAGTGTATGTGTGTGTGTGTGTGTGTGTGTGTGTGTGTGTGTGTGTGTGTGTGTGTGTGTGTGTGTGTTTATGTGTGTGTGTGTGTGTGGGGGGGGGGGGGGCATGACAATAGGAGGACAAGAGTCTGCCTCCTTCCCTGTGTGCACAGGGGTCAGGCAGGGGTGTGTACTAGCACCAGTGCTCTTTAACATCTTCCTCCTATGCGTCACCCAGCTTCTCCATAAGGAAATTGAGGACAACAGCGGGGTGACAGTAGTCTATAGGCTAGATGGCAACCTCTTTAACATCAGGAGGCTGCAAGTAACCACCAAGCTGCACAGAGTGAGGGTCCTTGAGCTGCAGTATGCAGATGACTGCGCTCTTGTGGCTCACACTCCACAAGACCTCCAGGCTGTCCTGGATGCAGCTGTGAAGGCTTACAGCAGGATGGGGCTGACCATCAGCATCACCAAAACAGAGGTAGTCTGTCAGTGGAGCACCAACATCCCACCCACGCCACCCATCTTCAGCATCACTGATAAGCATCTGTCTGTAGTACCATCATTCAAATACCTGGGGAGTATCCTCTCTGAGGACAATAACATCGACAATGAGGTCCAGAACAGAATCAAACAAGCATCAGCTGCCTTTGGGAGACTCAGGCGCCTGGTCTTTCAAAAGAACTTATATCTCTATACAAAAAACTCTGTGTATCAAGCAGTTTGCATCACCACCCTCCTCTACAGTTGTGAAGCATGGGTCACTTACAGCCGCCACGTGAAGTCCCTGGAGCATTTTCACATCCGCTGTCTCCAGCGAATGCTAGGAATCACTTGGCGTGACCGAGTGCCACACACCGAGATCCTCAGGAGAGCAGGCTGTAAGAGCATTGAGGCCACCATCACCCACTACCAGCTACGATGGCTGGGGCACGTTATAAGGATGCCCCTCAATCGGCTGCCTCACAAAGTGCTGTATGGCCAGCTCGCCCAAGGCCAACGCTCTGCTGGAGGGCAGAAGAAGCGCTATAAAGACCAAAGAAAAACAGCGCTAACGAAGTGTAAAATCAGACCTGGGGACCTGGAGGGCTTGGCTGCTGACCGTAACACCTGGCGGGACCAAAGCACTGGAGGAGGACAGGACAGCCAGGAGACAGGAAAGGCAAGAAAGAAAAACAACCAAGGTTGCCAGTACCACCACTACTACATACGCATGTCACACCTGCGACAAGACCTGTGGATCCAGGATAGGACTATACAGCCACCAGAAAACTCACCGGTGAAAGTCAGAAGTGGACGTCATCATCGGCCTCGATGGACAACTACAAGCAAGCAAGCAAGTGTGTGTGTGTGTGTGTGTGTGTTTATGTGTGTGTGTGTGGGGGGGGGGGGCACCTGTGTGAACTGGAGCAGACAGACGGATTAATTGGAGTAGTTCTGAAGCAGATTGCAGTCTGTAGGATCTTCCTTTAAGTCAGACTTGGGGATGTGCTGCTGACACAGCTAAAGTGGGCCAAAGCACAGGTGGTGAGGGTTGGGCAACCGCGCCCATCACAGATTTTAGCACGGCCTCTGCCACAAGCATCAGAGAACTACTGCACATGTCTGCACACAAACAAAAAGATACAAGTGCAATCAAAATAGTTTATATTTTTCATCAGCTTCTGGAAATGTTTAATAGCCCATGTTTCAAGAGCATCATCACGCTCTTTTACAACTGATTTTAGCACGGCCTAATACTCTAATACAGACAAGTCAGACAGATCAAATATTCACGGTGTAATACTCTCACAGAGGTTTATAATACTCTAATATTATAAAAATTATAACAATATAATAATTGACCACTTGAAAGTATCTACTTATCTGTCTATCAATTGATGTCTACTAACAAAATGTTTCTCTCTCTTATAGCAGGATCCAAATGCTGATGGATGTGGAAACATTGCTCCCCACCATCACTGCTCCTCGTCTACGTATATAGACAGCCAAACTCTACCCACTCACTCTGTCTCTTTCTTTCTCCCCTAGTCTAGACTACGCTGCTGTAGTCTCTGTAACCGACCTCACTGCAGAAACCCTCGGCCCACATGTACCCATCACCACCGTACTGCCGTACACTTACTCTATCCCATACCCTATGCTAGCATTTATGTGCAATATATATATTATTGCCACCACCGACTTGTTTTTTTGTTCCTACTCTTCTTACCCCTGTAACAATAACCCTATTAGCACACTGTTTACCCACTAAGCTGTATTTGTATGTATCATGTACCATATATGATGTTTGTATATATATTATGTACATTTACCACATGTATGCTGTGTACATCTACAAGTTATTGTTTCCCTTCCCTTCCTCCTCTGCCACACAACCCCCACCCCCCCTTCCTAATTGTGCTAATTGTGGACTTCAGGAAGAAAGATGGCACACACACCCCTATTCACATCAACAGGACGGAGGTTGAGCGTGTCGCCAGCTTCAAGTTCCTGGGTGTCCACATCTCTGAGGACCTCTCTTGGACCCTCAACACCTCATCCCTAGTCAAGAAGGCTCACCAGCGTCTCTTTTTCCTGAGGAGACTGAAGAAGGCCCATCTGTCTCCTCAGATTCTGGAGAATTTCTACCGCTGTACCATCGAGCGCATCCTTACAAACTGCATCTCAGTATGGTATGGCAGCTGCTCTGTTGCCGACCGAAAAAGACTGCAGAGGGTGGTGAAAACTGCCCAACGCATCACCGGTTCCTCACTCCCCACCATTGAGGCTGTCCAGAGCAAGAGATGTCTGCGGAGGGCGTGCAGCATCGTCAAGGACAGCTCACACCCCAGCCACAGACTGTTTGTCCTCCTCTCCTCTGGGAGGCGCTACAGGGTCCTCCGTTCCCGGACCAGCAGGTTCAGGAACAGCTTCATCCCTGCGGCTGTCACCCTACTGAACTCTGCACCACGGTGATAGGTACTGTAGGTTGTTGTGCAGTTGTGACTCAGCAGGGTGAAGAGCAGGGGACTGAGCACACAGCCTTGTGGGGCACCTGTGCTGAGATGTTCGAGATGTTGTTGCCGACTCGTACTGCTTGAGGTCGCTCACTGAGGAAGTCCAATACCCAATTGCAAAGGGAGGTGTTGAGCTCCAGCTGCAGGGGCGGTTTTTCCTACAGGCGGTATAGGCGGTCGCCTAGGGCGCCACTCAGAGGGGGGCGCAAAAAACTGTGCCCAGCAAAAAAAAAAAAAAAAAAGAATTGTGATTTTTTTTTGCTGGACAGAGTTTTTTTTGCGCCCCTTCTATATCTCCAACCAATATTTTGACATAAAAACAAAATTCTAACATTAGGGTAAAATTAGCCAAAAATCGAAAACGGAAGGGGTGCGTACGTCCTTGGTGTTGTCAGAACATGCTAGCACAGTGAGGTGTTTGGTTAGAGTGTGTGTGTTCAAGAAACTTTGAAGAACAAAATAATGAAGAGGCAAAAGCCATCCGGGGCGCAATTTAGGAAGAAAAGAAAGGAATAAGAAAAGAAACATGCCAAGGAGAAAGGTAAATCCTTAAATCCTGTTCTAGCCTAGAATGAATTCCAGATAAGAAAACGTTCACGAATGCGTGAATTGCCCGCAGCACTTTAGTGGAGTTAAGAAGAAAAGATGTACCTTATCATTGAAAGTTTTCCTACTCCCTGTCACATAGTTCTTTAAGGATTTTACAAAAATGATATGTCCATTTATTCTACATTATACAAAAAAAGACTAAAATAGGGGCACACATATTAAGCCAATAGCCAGTGCAACAACACTACACATATCGTACTCGTTGCATAGCACACCCATTAAGGAATCCAAACACGGCAACTTGTCAATAAGTGAGGAATACTGGTAAAAATCCAAGTGTTGTATTGTCAACTTTAGCGAATGGCGTAGTCCAGCACAGGCGTGACATTTTCTTAGTGATTTGTTCTTGAATTAATGTTTGTTCATCGTCGCGATGAGTGAAGACAGTAGTGAAGCTCGCCTAGAGCGCCAAATGTGCGTGGGCCGCCCCTGCCCAGCTGGTCCAGTTTACAGATGAGTTGTTGTGGGATTATAGTGTTAAAAGCTGAACTAAAGTCTATGAAAAGCATTTTCACATGTGAGTCTGCTTTTTCCAGGTGGGTGAGGGCTGGGTGGAGAGCAGAGCAGATTGCGTCCTCTGTGGAACTTTTGGCCCGGTATGCGAACTGAATGGGGTCCAGGGTGGGGGGGAGGATGGACTTGATGTGAGACATGACTAGCCGTTCAAAGCACTTCATAATGATGGGGGTCAGTGCCACAGGGCGATAGTCATTGAAGCAGGATTGAGCCGGTTTCTTTGGCACAGGTATGATGATTTAGGTCTTGAAATGTGATGGAACAGCAGCTTGACTCAGAGAAGTGTTGAAGATATCCTTAAGCTCCTCTGCGCAGTCCCTCAGTACACGGCCTAGAATATTGTCTGAGCCTGTTGCTTTTCGGGGGTTGATAGTGGAGAGTGCCCTCTTCACACTTGAGGCAGACAGGCACAGAGCCTGGTCGTGTGTGTGTGTGGGGGGGGGGTTGCTTCGAACCGTGCAAAGAAGCTGTTGAGGTCGTTGAGCAGAGAGATGTTGTCGTCGCAGGTCTGTGATGCAGGCTTGTGGTCCGTTATGGACTGGATGCCCTGCCACAGGCTGCGCGTGTCTCTGCTGTCCTGTTTTGCTCTTCTGATGCCACGGGACAGGCTCACAGAGGTCTATAATACTCTAATACAGATAAAATACTCATTGTGTAATACTCACTGAATAACACTCTCACAAAGGCCTATAATACTCTAATACAGCCCTATTATATCTAATACAGACCTATAATACTCTAATACAGGCCTTTAATACTCTTACACAGGCCTATAATACTCTAATAGAGGCCTTATACTCATTGAACATCTCCCCTCTAGGACCTCACAGACCTATGGGCTGCCTCTGACTGCAGCAGGGTTGGATATGGGTCACTGAATTTCCCCACAACTTCCTTGTGTCTCATTTGTGAGCAGAATTATTATAGTTATTGAAAACTAAGACTAAAACTAAAACTAGCTGTGAAAAAATCATTTTGATAACTCAAATAGAAATACAAGTTTTCAAATACACGAAAACTAGATCAAAACTACAATAAACAAGCGACACAAAATAAAATCAAAATAGAATTGCCGGTGAAATCAGTATGGGTCCTTGACAGCTATAACCACCACACCACCTTCTCTGGCCACCTGCTCTTCCCCATGTGAGGGAAGCAGTAGACTGATGTAGAAGTTATGTTGGGTGTGGAGTGACGCTAGCAGTAAGAAACCGACAGAATTGAACACACTTCTCTCCTTGTTTCCTACATGGTCACTGGGTGCATCTGGGCAATACTTTTAGTGTGACATGAAGTCAGGGTTCATTCTCTTTGGTTGCTGAATCTGTGCTTACTGTTTGCTTTTAGTTAAACTCTGTTGTTATTATTGGTTAATCAGATTACAAGATTGCATGGTCTGTACGTATTCTGCTGAATCTGTTTTTTTTTTGCACTGTTATCTACCAATTTTTGTGCTGAATGTCAAAGGACTTTTATACACTGTTAGTATGTTAACATGCATTTGCAGGCACTAGTTATGAAACCTACCTCCAAAGGCTTTGTCTGTGTACTGTACATAAACAATATTGTTAAGTACATTATCAAATGCATTTTCATTACTTATTCAGATATATTTGTATCAGCTCACTGGTGTCCTTCTTATTTCTCGTTTCACATTTCAGTTAATTACTTAATATATGTAATCATTCTTGAATGCAAAATCTCTCTCTCTCTCTCTCACTCACACACACACACACACACACACACACACACACACACACACACATACACACACACACACACACACACACACAGAGAGAGAGAGAGAGAGACACACACACACAAACACTTTCTTGCATGCTTTAAACTTCCTTGTGTCTGAAATATTTGCTTTGTTTTTAATTAAAGCACTTCTCCCCAGATCAGTCAGTCCATGCAGGTTCAAGAGGAATTTGTCCTAAATACCAGTCATGATATGAAGAGAACTGACTGCTCCCTTCACAGAAATGCAATATTACCAGCTCTCACCTCTCATTGCCAAGAACAGAGATGGCGCTATGTGCACTTCCTTCTGGTAAAATATGTTCTCATGTTCATACTGACAGCAATATTGTTAAGTACATTATCAAATGCATTTTCATTCCTTATTCAGATATCTTTGTGTCAACTCAACTTTCAAACTTTTAAATCAACTCACCCACTTTATATCAAATTGTTATAATATTTGTAATCGTTCTTGAATGCAAAATCTCTCTCTCACACAAACACACAGACACACACACTTTCCTGTGTAATTTAAATTTCCTTGTGTCTGAAATATTTGAATAAAAATAGTTTTTTTTGCATTGTTATCTACTGATTGTTTTCCTGGATGTTAAAGGACTTTTATACACTGTTATTATGTTTACATGCATTTGCAGGCACTAGTTATGAAAGCTACTTCCAAAGGCTTTGTCTGTGTACTGTATATAAACAATATTGTTAAGTACATTATCAAATGCATTTTCATTACTTATTCAGATATATTTGTATCAGTTCACTGGTGTCCTTATTTCTCGTTTCCCATGTGAGTTAATACTTGTTATAGTATTAGTAATTGTTTTTTAATGCAAAATCTCTCTCACACACACAAAAACACATACACATATACACACACACTTTCCTGGTTAATTTGAATTCCCTTGTGTCTTAAATATTTGCATATCAGATGCGAAATCTCTCTTACACACAAACACATACACACACAAACACAAACACAAACACACACTCACACACACACACACACACTTTGTTGCGTGCTTTGAACTTCCTTGTGTCTGAAATATTTGCTTTGTTTTTAATTAAAGCACTTCTGCCCAGATCAGTCAGTCCATGCAGGTTCAAGAGGAATTTGTCCTAAATACCAGTAATGATTATAAAAGAACTAACCGCACTCTTTATATTGGCAATATCACCAGCTCTCGCCTGTCATTGCCAAGAACAGAGATGGCACTACGTGCACTTCCTTCTGTTAAAATATGTTCTCACGGTCATGCTGACAGCAGTGAACAGGAGGAACATTGTTCAGGTAGTTGGAAGCTTTCCCACTATATGGTTTCAAATATACGGTAAAGCTCCCTAAGCCATTTATCACTCTTACATGCCCTTTCACACAGGGAGTGACAGGCCCCATGGCACCATTCTTTACCCACTCAAATCACACACTGACAAATAAGGTTCCTTAAAGTCATTCACAAATACAAGAGGACAGCAAGATGAACACTCAATTTTGGACAAAAAAAGGCAACAGATGCAGTATACCTGAACTTACATGGAATGCTGACTCTCTAAAAATGTCCTGTAATCTCTTAAAACATCAGCACCGGCCCTTTTGATCATATCAACTTTAAAAATGATTGTTGGTTGTCTCTGACAAGCGTTTTTTTCAAGCGTGTCTAAAATAAAAAAAAATTGTAACACTGTATTTATTTCAGGTCAGCTACCTTACTAGATAAAGTGTGAGATTTTCAATTCTAGTTAATGTCTTACTGATGTAACAGGGCTTAGTGTTGAATAAATCATTTTGTTAACGCAAATAGAAATAAACGTTTTCAAAAACACGAAAACTAGATCAAAACTACCATAAACATGCCACACACAAATTGCTTTGTTTCCGTTACCCCCTTGATTTGCACTGTGGTTGCTGCACCACCTTGTCCTGTTCTGTTTGACTTCTTGAGAGACACTGGCCTAATAAAAATCATCACAGCATCACAGATGAGTGCAAAAGAGGTCATGGAGTAACCACCTGTCTTTAGAAGTATGAAGAACCAGTATAACCAGCTGTAGAAGTGATCTGATCCAGATAGGCGTTTGTGTGTTCAGTGTAAGAAGGCTCTGATTGGTGAGCAGTTGTAGTGCTTCCTCCAGGCTCTGCTCTTAAAAGCATCGCTGTGCTGGATGAGGTGACACTTTCTTCAGGGGGACAGAGGACTAGGATATCACCTGCATCTTTTGCTGAGATTAGGTAAGGCCACTGCTCCTCACAGAAACTTAACCTAAACGCAGACATCACAGCATAGCAGTTGTGTTCTCTAGTGAACTTAAACAATATTTTAGAATTTCACTAATGTATACGTGATCCATGCTTTAGATTTTGCCATTTTCAAGATGATTTTTTTCCTAATATATATGTGTATGTGTGTGTGTGTGGGTGTGTGTGTGTGTGTGTGTGTGTGTGTGTGTGTTACACATTTACATGTTATACAGCGGTGAAAGCTGTGTGTGTTGAGCATGAAGAATCCTGGCACTGTGCTGCTGTTGCTGTGGTCTGGTCTAGTTGTGGTTGCAGGAGTTGGTAAAGATCTCCTAGACAAAAATGCTGTGAAAGCCTCCGCCCAACATACCGACCCGCCTGACATCCACACTGTGCTGAGAGAGATGAGCGCACTGATGGTGGAGCTCAGATACACTAAGACACAAATGGAGGCCATGGAGACCAGACTGAGAGCCAGTGAGAGGACAGTGGAGGAGTTGAGGAGGGAGAGAGAGGAGAGGAGGGTGTCTTTTTCTGCTGGACTGGTACCATCTCCTACTATTGGGACTTTTGGTCCCTTTAGTAAGGGAACCACACTGGTCTACAGACATGTCTTCACCAACACTGGAAATGCCTACAACCCCAAGACAGGTATGACTGTAAAGACACAGCCCAGATTCAAACTGTAGGAATCATACTACTGTCAAGCTAACATTATTGATATTTTGAATAATTATTTTTCTATTTTCCTTCTACTGTAGGTGTCTTCACTGCTCCAGTCAGAGGTGTTTACTACTTTGCTGTATTTCTGTATGGAGTTGGTCATAAATATAGACCTACAGCAGTCTCTCTCTATAGGAATGAAGAAGAAGTTTTCTCTGCTTACGCCCATCAGGAAAAACACAGAGTGGACGCTTCTAATGGAGCTTCTCTGCTGCTGGAGGTGGGCGATGTGGTCTATGTGAAGCTGTGGGCAAATACATGGATCCATGACACCTTTCAACACCACACCACCTTCTCCGGCCACCTGCTCTTCCTCATGCGAGGGAAGCACTACTGATGTAGAAGTTATGTTGGGTGTGGAGTGACGTTAGCAGTGAGAAAAGAGACAGAATGAAACACACTCCTCTCCTTGGTCACTGGGTGGGTCTGGGCAAGACTTTTAGTGTGACATGCAGTTAATTCTCCTTGATTGCTATCCATCTATTGTGCTGTTTGTTGACATGTTAATGTATCTTTACCTACTTTTAGTATGTCAGTGTGGAACTGAAAACACTAGTAATGAAATGTGTTTTGTCAGGCTGTGTCTGTATATCCGTCTATTAAAAAATAAAATACATCTTTACAGTTTTTTACGATTGGATAAACACTAAAATCAAAAGTATTACACAATTATCAAAACCTTTACTCAAGGAGCAAAACAACGGCTCAGATTTGCACCACTATAAGCACATGTCAACATCACACTTCTTGCGAAACAATACACACAAGTGATTTGCAAAACACTAAACACACTTGAATGCTTTAGACACAGAAGTATATCAAGAGGTCACTTCCTTGCAATTCCAAAACACTGACTGTCAAATTACCACAGCCATCAAGTGTGCAAACACATGATTGCTTAATTGTAGACACACCAAACAGGTTTAAGCACTATAGAAAAATGCAGCAGATGAGTTCATCATCAGAGGAGGAGAAGGAGGAAGAGAAAGAGGCGAGGCCATGCCAGAGGCTGAGGTGGAGGTAGAGGATAAGGAAGATCTGAAGCAGGAGGAAAACGTGCTCAAAGAAGAAGAAGACCAAATTTATCAAATAAACTTGAAAGGAGGACGGGGGCAAGAACAAGATCGAGAGATCATAAACATGGTTTTGGCAAATAATGCTATCAGGCTCAGAGAAATTCAAGCCAACATTATCGGTGACCATGCCATTTTCAATACAGTAATGTCCATCAGGTCTCTCAGTCAACACTGGCACACATCCTAAAAAGACATCAGTGTAAAATGTGTTTTAGGTTTATAACAGCAGTGTGTAAGTGGTACAAACAGAATTCAGTCATATACAACGTGATGTTTCATATGGTAACAAAATATGGTTTAGTTAAATTAGTGTATAGTTTTTACAAGAGTGTTTCATTTTGCAATGGATCTGAGGTGTTTTGCTCATTGGGTGTGTGGTTGTGCTAATTGTGTGAGGTATATTGAAAAACAAAACAAAGCAGTCAAAATTGTGTTCAAGCAATCGAGAAAAACTGTAAACAACTTTATTTGTACTGTATTTTCATTTTTTTCTGATCTTTTTTTTATGGAATTGTAACCTGTACTGGAAACATCATTTTACGTTTGTCTGATATTTGCTGAGCTTACAGTGTTATGCACACTACTGAAGTAGCATGAAAACTGGGACATGTTTTGTTGTGATCCTCCATGTTGACATGTTGACTGATTTGGGTATATGGAGAGAATTAAATACAGTTTTTCTCGATTGCTTAAACACAATTTTGACTGCTTTGTTTTGTTTTTCATTTCACTCACACAATTAGCACAACCACACACCCAATGAGCAAAACACCTCAGATCCATTGCAAAATGAAACACTCTTGTAAAAACTATACACTAATTTAACAAAACCATATTTTGTTACCATATGAAACACACACGTTGCATATGACGGAATTCTGTTTGTACCACTTACACACTGCTGTTATAAACCTAAAACACTTTTAGCAATTCTACTTCTCAGTGATTAGAGTAGTGTAAGTGAAGTACACAGAGAAAGCACAAAGTGTGGTAATTTGACTTGCAGTGCTTTGGAATTGCAAGGAAGTGACATCTTGATATACGTCTGTGTCTAAAGCATAAAAGTGTGTTTAGTGTTTTGCAAATCACTTGTGTGTATTGTTTCGCAAAAAGTGTGATGTTGACATGTGCTTATAGTGGTGCAAATCTGAGCCGTTGTTTTGCTCCTTGAGTGAAGGTTTTGATAATTGTGTAATACTTTTGATTTTAGTGTTTATCCAGTCGTAAAAAACTGTAATATTTTCATCAGTTTGCAGCATTGGTCTTGTGTAGTGTTTGTTGAATTTATTGTATATTTGCACTTTCTCTGTGTACTTCACTTACACTACTCTAATCACTGAGAAGTAGAATTGCTAAAAGTGTTTTAGGTTTATAACAGCAGTGTGTAAGTGGTACAAACAGAATTCAGTCATATGCAACGTGTGTATTTCATATGGTAACAAAATATGGTTTTGTTAAATTAGTGTATAGTTTTTACAAGAGTGTTTCATTTTGCAATGGATCTGAGGTGTTTTGCTCATTGGGTGTGTGGTTGTGCTAATTGTGTGAGGTGTATTGAAAAACAAAACAAAGCAGTCAAAATTGTGTTTAAGCAATCGAGAAAAACTGTAATATGAAACATTTCTTTTAAGAATTGCAAACCATTGAATTGTTGTTCAGATTGTGAAGCTCATGGAAATCATTTCACTGAAACGGTATGTTGTACAAACCTGTGCCCTTGGGCATGGTGAAATGCACTGTGTGTGTGTGTGTATGTGTGTGTTTGTGTGTGTGTGTTTGAATGGGAGTGTGTGTGTGTATGTGTGTGTGTGTTTGTGTGTGGGTGTGTGGACGTGAGTGTGTGTGTGTGTGTCAGTTGAGAAGTTGTTCAGAAGAGGGACATTGTCGTTGTAACCTTAGCTTCTGCATCTCAAATGTTTGGTGATGTTGGCATGATCAAAGTCCGTAGGAAATATAACCAAAGATATCGTTTGAACTGGCAACATAAATTGTTATTTGATTGGCTATTATCAGACATACTTGATGAAGTTTGGCTAGCCAACAGTTTCTACGGCACATAGTGTTGTCAATTTTGACGTTGCATTCTTTGACGTTGGATTTGTTTGCCGTGTCTGTATTACCATGTTTCAGGGCCATTCATTTTTATATAATGTTTTGTTGGACAATGTATGGACTTGTGTCTTTTCTTTTGAGTTTTCGACAGGTGTATTTTCATAAAGAAGTTGTCCATTTCATGTCAGTAGCAGCTGAGGTTTTGTTTTCCATGCTCCTAGTTTTCGTCTTCCAGTAGGGTTGTTGTCTGGCCTCTGCTGTAATAACCATCATTTCAGGAAGACGCAAATAATACCGTTTAAATCCTCTGCATAGCCTACACGCAAAATCATTTTGTGTGACGCCAGGCAACGATTCGCCCTAAAGCTAGAAACAGACGATGCAGCCCAGGGTACTCAGCTCCTCCTCAGATCCTCAGAAGGCCTGTAGGTGATGTAGGTGTATCATTGTAGAGAGCGGCCAGACTGTCCAGAAGTCTAGACTGAACAGAAGTGGCTCCACGTATGTATTGTTTAGATTGTACTTTGGAATTTTTTGATGATGCAACCTGTGACTAAAAGTACCTTGTACCCAGCAGTTAGGGGGTCTGGCGGGTTGCAGACGATCAGTGCTCTCTGCTGGCCCTCTATTGCTCCCTGGTGGTGGAATCTGTGAAGTGCAGTATTATGTCCTCCTGCTGTGCATTAATCATGAATGATTTTCGCATTTTTCAGTCCTTTCATACAGTCATTTACTTGTAAAAAATAAAATGTTGGAAAAAAATCCTTGAGGGCTGCAATAATACAAAAATAAAAGTAAATAAAAAACATCAACAACATGTATAATACAATAACTTCTACTGTACAGTACTGCGGGTTTTAGTCCTCCCTCTCTCATGCATCTGGTCACAAGTTCTCATCAACATCACGTCTTATGTGTTCTCTGGCAATGCATCTTGGGAAATATCCTCTGGAGTGTCTAATCCAAGCCTGGTAGTCTTCAGGAGAGGAGTCTCCACACCCCACATTCATGGCATCCAGTAAGGACATCTGGTCATGTGGATGGGGGTCATAACCCTTCCACCTCCACACATAATAATTCAGGATAATTCCTCTATTGGGTTTAGTAAGGGGGAGTATGGAGGCAGGAATAGCACTGATATCCTGGGATACGCAGCAAATCAGACTGTGACTGCACCAGAGTGGTGCAACGCCACATCATCCCACCAACAATGAAGGTAGAGGAGTTCCTTGCCTCTCGATCTCTCTCCTCCGCCGGCGCAAGCTGATAAAGCAGGTCATCCAGAAAATAAACGAGCCTCCCTTGAATCATAACTCCAAACAAAATGATTCCCAAGCTGTCTCCTTGTCTCTTTGGACACCTGGGCGGGCTTTCAGCTGAAATTGCAATGACCTGCGTTTGGAATGATTACTATTTAATTTGGTTGTAAAAAGTTTTGAAAACTGAGTATGAATGAGAGAAGAGTTCTTGGACTTTGGAAATTGTGGTCATTGAATACATTTTGTCTGAAAGCAATGAAAAAACGTACGTGTGTCTGTGGGTGGGCGTGTGTGTGTGTATGTACATGTGTGTGTGTGTGTGTGCATGTACATGTGTGTGTGTGTGTGTGTGTGTGTGTGTGTGTATGTGCATGTGTGTGTGTG
This sequence comes from Clupea harengus, assembly GCF_900700415.2. Taxonomy (NCBI): domain Eukaryota; kingdom Metazoa; phylum Chordata; class Actinopteri; order Clupeiformes; family Clupeidae; genus Clupea; species Clupea harengus. The sequence continues at coordinate 19,589,478 of NC_045164.1, forward strand.
TGTGTGTATGTGTATGTTCATGTGTGTGTGTGAGAGTGTGCATGTACATGTGTGTGTGTGAGAGTGTGCATGTACATGTGTGTGTGTGTGTGTATGTACACTCCAGCCCTGCCTCATTGTCCTCTGCCAAAATTACAGGAATGAAGATTTTGTGCTGAAGTTCCCCAGTGGAGACCTAACTACTGTAGCCTGTCCTATGATGTGCATTCATTCATTCATTCATTCATTCATTTATTCATTCATTTATTTCTGGAGTGCTTGGACAGACTGTTATATAAATGCATGTATGTCTACAGTATAAAACAAAGATGGGGACTTGAGTTAGCGACACACACAGTGTCACAAACTCGCACAGTATTTGTTGTGTTGGCGCATGAACATTAAGGTAATGTCTGCCAAGCTGCATGAGCTGTGCCATATGTGATAACCTTGGCTGTAATGCCTTCACACAAGGACCACACAGAAGAATGGCAAGGTGCAAGCTGTCCAAGATAAAGGATGCTGAACTGAACACACAGAGCTGAAATGAACAGATATTCAGCAGAGCATAGTGACAGGTACAGAGGCAAAGAAGGTGTGCTTCGTGACCACGGATTTGTGCTCTGTCTTTTTTGCTCTGTGTGTTCAGTTTTGAAAATATCTGTTTTTGGGTGATGTCGCATCCCCCTGTGTAAAAAAATTGTTATTTTTGCTAAGAAAGCCACCAGTTGGCCGACTTGGGCCATTCTTCACAAGGACCTTATCTTTTCATGCAATCTGCCTCTGTCTTAGCAGCAGTGATCTACAGACAGCGCATGTTGTACTGTGTAGGAGGGCCTTTACGGATTCCGGGTACAGCATACGACGTGTAGTGCTGTCAGTTTAACGCGTTATTAACGGCGTTAACGCAAACCCATTTTAACGTCGCAAATTTTTTTATCGCGAGCTTAACGCGATTGTTTTTTTTTTTTTTTTTTAGATTAACATTCTTTTTGGCCTCGCAAACTGTGTAGTAGGCTAACGTTACGGTTTGAGTGAATGGTGAGCGCGATACGGCGAAATGGATGATAAAAAGCTTCTGAATGGAAAGTTTACTTTTAAAAGTTTTGTTGTGCAAAAGAAGCGAGCTTCACTGTTGTCTGAAAATGTCAACAGGCAGCTGGCTGAAAGCAGAGAAGTAGTAGGCTTACCTTTTATTGGTAACCTAACTGTTACAGTTCATTGTTTCTGAAATAAGAGGCCTGACTGCTATGTTCCCAGCAAACTTGGAAAAAAGAAAATATTAAGCCATGGTTTAACTGCACTATAGGCTGAGTCCTTGTTTACCTGAAATGTGCACTTTATAATTTTATTTTGTACCGCCCTGTTTGGCAATGTTGGTTTTCAATAAAATAAAACATTTGCATAAAGCAAGCCAATCCACTTTTCCATGTTGATAAGGGCATTAAAATAAAAATAAAATGATGGAAAAAATAAATAAACAAAGGGACATTTAGAATAGATCAAAATTTGCGATTAACCGCGATTCATTTTGAGTTAACTATGACATAAATGCGATTAATCGCGATTAAATATTTTAATCGTTTGACAGCACTAACGACGTGTGTTGTGGCTATCGCCAGCCAGTTGTGTACTGTTGTGTATCCTGCCACTCTTGCTATCCATGTGTAACTAAAATTCATACGCACCATGTCAGTCAACCATAAGTGAGCATGGCTCATCTGTCAAGGCTGAGCTCATTCGCTACATCCATGTGAAGAAGTGGACTGCCTGGAATTCTGGAAAAGCAAAGGTCTTCCTGAGGCTCCATCTTGTGGCTGTATGAGTGCTCGCTGTTCCTGCCCACAATGCACCAGTGGAGTGGGTATTTAGTCGCGGAGGCCTGATAATGCGCCCTCACCGGGCCAGGCTTAGTACAACACCTCTGTCAAACTTGATCTTTTTGAAACTTAACTACTCTGTTGCATAAAACCTCTCTAGGCCCTGGGCCACTGGAGGACACATAGAAGCTTGTTACCAGAAATGTTTAGTAGCCCATACCCAGTGTAATTAGAGAAGAAGAAGGTTCATCCAGTCATTTCATTGCAAGCTTAATCGTTGTAATAGTTTGATTTAATTATTGCCGTTTATTGTTGTTAAACAACAATACTAAAATGATCTAATTATTGCCATGTATTATTGATAAACAACAATACTAAAATGATCTGTCATCAGTCTGTGTGGCACCATGGTTGGTGTCAGTTCACTTTCAATTCAGAATTGATCTTCAATATTTAAACACAGGAAGGGTCCAGCCCATCAGTAAATTCCTGCTAATTGATGTTCTTTGATATTTGATACTCAACACAGATGAACAACATCATTTGTCCTCTGATGCAGCAACATACAGGTATTTCCTTCAAAAGGAAAGCGTTCTTTGTGTTTTTTTTTTATTTTGTGTTGCAATAACCTGCTTAAAGTGATCATATTCCAAACAACTAATTAACTCCCATTACAACCATAAGAGACTTGAGACTTGACTTGGACTCGTGACCTAAAACTTGAGACTTGACTTGGACTTGCCCCTGAAAGACTTGTGAGCATCTCTGGTATATCACAGCAGAGGAAGTTGTTTGGTGAAAGAGGAAATAGGTGCAGGAAGTGTCAAATGTGGGGGGCTTTGGCAAGAGCACTACTGTGCCATCAGAATGTGCTCCTACTCTTTTTGTCTTTGGTGTTGATAATGTTACCACACACACACACACACACACACACACACACACACACACACACACACACACACATATACACACTCTCTCTCTCTCTTTCTCTATTTGATCCTACAGAAGGAGAAAGGTGGGACTGTGTTATTAAGCATCTGTGTTTGGGTTGCAGCTGTTCCCTATGGTAGTGAAGACGTGTCTGTACACCAAGGGAGTTATATTTTAAAAGAATCCTGTAGTTACCAGATGCTACCAGTGAGGCAGAGAAATACACCCTCCTCTCCTCTCTCTCCCTCCGCTCCTCTCTCACCCTCCTCTCCTCTTTCTCCCTCCTCTCCTCTCTCACCCTCCTCTCTCTCCCTCCTCTCTTCTCTCTCCCTACTCTCCTCTCCTCTCCTCTCTCTCCCTCCTCTCTCTCCCTCCTCTCCTCTCTCTCCATCCTCTCCTCTCTCTCCCTCCTCTCCTCTCCTCTCTCTCCTCTCCTCTCTCTCCCCCCTCTCCACTCTCTCCTCTCCTCTTTCACCCTCCTCTCTCTCCTCTCCTCTCTCACCCTCCTCTCTCTCCCTCCTCAGCACCTCCATGGCTTCTGACTCCCTGTGAGGTTCACACTGTCTCCTGCAGCTCTCACCTCCTGTTTCTCCTTCAGCTCCTTAATAGCAGCTCTCTTCTCCTCCACTGTCCTCTTACTGGCTCAGTCTGGTTTTAGTAAAAATAGTTGTAGTAACATTTCTACTGGAAGCATTTAGATCAGCTTATAGTTGTCGTAAAAATTCCAATCTCACTAGTTTAACATGAGCAATGCTGGAATAAGCATCCCCTCACACTCTCTCACACACACACACACACACACACACACACACACACACACACACACACACACATGCACACTCTGCTGTCTGAGGGTGTTATAACAGTATTCCCTCACCATAAAAAATAAACCTCCAAAGGCAAATACATATTGATCCAAATGATCATTTATTTTCATACACAGTGCACTGTGAAACACCACATAGTAAAACCATCTGAACATGCAGTAAAATCATCACAGCTGTGTTTGTGTGTTCATGTGAGTGAGCAAGTGCATGCTGTAGGAATGTGTGAGTGAGTATGTGTGTGTGTATATGACTGTCTGTGTGTGTGAGCGTATGTGTGTAGGTGTGGCTGTGTGAGTGTCTGTATGTGTGTGTGTGCGTGTGTGTCACTTCTCCATCACTTGGGGAAGAGGAGATTCCCGCTGAATGTGGTGGGGTGAGCAGTGTAAGCAGCTACCCACCACCCTTTCTCCAGAATCAAGGCCACTTTATCGCCCACCTTCAGCAGCAGGGACACCCCTTGGGAGGTGTTGATGTCGTGGGGGGCTTTGTGGTGGTAGGCGGACACCACGTGCTGGCCGTTTTTGTGGAGTTTGGCTCCAGCTCCGTTATCGCCTCCGGCAAAGATGTGGTAGCTAAACTGGTACACTCCTTTCACGGGAGCCGTGAAGACGCCTGGACCAGACGAGAACAACATGGAGACTCAGAGAGGTCGTGACCTCAGAGGAGAGGAGGATCACTGACACTGGAGGGGAATTACAAATCATTCCCCTCCCTGTGTTAGGGTTCTAGTGGACTGAATGCATACCTGTGTTAGGGTTCTAGTGGACTGAATGCACACCTGTGTTAGGGTTCTAGTGGCTGAATGCACACCTGTGTTAGGGTTCTAGTGGCTGAATGCACACCTGTGTTAGGGTTCTAGTGGCTGAATGCACACCTGTGTTAGGGTTCTAGTGGCTGAATGCACACCTGTGTTAGGGCTGTAGTGGACTGAATGCTGACGTGTTTCCAGTCTTACCTGTCTTAGAGTTGTAGGCGTTGCCGATGTTGATGAATATGAAGTCGAAGACAAGGGGGGTGTCTGTGTCGAAGGGTCCGATGTGTTTGTCGTCTACCACTGCGAAGGAGGTGGAGAAGACCACCCTAGGGGGACACGCTGTGGGAGAGGAACGGTGTGGTTGTTCATGGCATGACAAAGAAATTCTCTACAAAATATCATTTTGTGCATGCAAATCATTTTCTGTGCTCAGAGTTGAGGCACAATAATACACACACATCCACACGCACACATACATACACACACACACACACACATACACACACACACACACACACACACACTCACATGTGCACATGCCCACAGAGAGTTAGAGAGCAGATCAGCAGAGATCTTTAATACTTTAAGATGCTTTTCCTATTTTTCATAAATAGATCTCTTACCTGCATTTGCTTTCTTCAGTTTCTCTATTTGTGCTTTAGCAAGTCTGAACTCCTCTCTCTGCTCCTCCATCAGAGCTGCCATCTCTCTCAGACCAGCATGCACCTCAGACAGGGAGTTCTGTTGGGGGTAGGCAGGGTCTGCACCTGTAGCTTCATCCTGGAGGTCTCCACTCTCTGCTGCAACCACAACCAGACCAGACCACAGCAACAGCAGCACAGCACCAGGAGTCTTCATGTTCAGCATGTTCAATCTTCTGTCTCTGCTCTGGCTATGGGCTGTTTCATTCTCTCCTTTTATTTATCAAGGACCAGGACCTCAGCCAATGGGATGAAAGGGATTGATGTCACGTGATGTGATTGTGACATGTGGCAAGTTAGTGACACGATCAGCCCCAGTGGGGAAATCCAGTATTTCCTGCTAGATGCGGGAGAATGTACTACCATAAATATTACTAAACTAAAACTAGTTTTATAAATACTACTATTACTATTACTACTACTATTATTATTACTACTACTACTATTACTATTACTACTACTACTCATCATCATCATCAACATTATCCATCATTCGATCAATCAATCAATCAATCAATCATCATGGCATTAAGGGGAAGAGTTTGACATAATAACCAAATAAAATGTGACCTAAACCTCCCCTTCAGACTGCTACCACTACAGTGGTATCACAGGGGGCACTAATATCAAAAAGGGATACAAGGGGTAAAACTGTAAATATAGTAACCCCCTGTTCCACAGGGAGAGTCACCAGTGACCACTGGCTGCTCCAGTCACGGGGAGAGTCACCAGTGACCACTGGCTGCTCCAGTCACGGGGAGAGTCACCAGTGACCACTGGCTGTCCTTGCGTCGGAAGCCTTGGGTCTGTTCTGATGTTTAGTCACATGGCGAAGAGCAGGTGTCCAGAGAAGGTTGTGTGGAGGTTCTCATTGTCTCTCACCCAGGCATTGGGCCACAGCTTCAGGTAGACCGCATCCCCCACCTCCAGCAGCAGAGAAGCCCCATTGGAGGGTTTTACATACTGGTCCGTCTGGTGACTGTGTGCAATGACCATGTGTTTGTCATTTTTATAGAGCGAGGCCCCTGTAGGGGTAGATGCATGGACATTACCAAACACAAAGAAGACAAAGTGGTAGACCCCTGAGACAGAAAAACAGGGATACAATTTAAGGAACTGTAAAACACATTGTGTAATACTGCTTAATTAGAGAGATCTCCAAAATAAGATGATGTTTCAATGTTTATGCAATAGTAGTCACATTTTGTAAAACATATTAGAATAGTGGAATATTAGAACACAGTTTCAGATGTGAATAACATCAGAAAACAATGACATTTTTTCAATTCTCTTTTCTAGAGACATGACCTTTAACGTTAATATATAGGTTAATTTATTCCACTATGCTTGAATGCCTGTGTTTGGGTTGTAGGTTTTTCCAATGTTGGTTAAGGGATTTCTGAAGGGGATTTTTAGAAGGTCCAAAGGTTTCAGGAAAGACCCTCCTCCCCTCTCAATGAGAGGGACTTATACTGTGGCTTGGCTGATGACTGTTCAATGACAAAATGTTCTTCAGAGAGACAGCTGTACTTGTAGAACATGACCATGTCCATGCACATATACAGCAAAGTAGTACACACCTCTGACTGGAGCAGTGAAGAAACCTACAGTAGAAGGAAAATAGAAAAATAATTATACTAAATATCAGTGATGTCAGCATGACAGTAGTATGATTCTTACAGTTTGAATCTGGGCTGTGTCTTTAGAGTCATACCTGTATTGGGGTTGTAGACGTTTCCAGTGTTGGTGAAGACATGTCTGTAGACCAGTGTGGTTGGCCTACTAAAGGGACCAAAATCCTCACCATTACTATATGTTACCAGTGAGGCAGAGAAAGACACCCTCTTCTCCTCTCTCTCCCTCCTCAGCTCCTCCACCTGACTCCCTGTGAGGTTCACACTGCCTCCTACAGCATCTACAGCCAGAGATACAAAGGGTACAAAGGCTTTCAACCTGTGTGTGTGTGTGTGTGTGTGTGTGTGTGTGTGTGTGTGTGTGTGTGTGTGTGTGTGTGTGTGTGTGTGTGTGTGTGTGTGTGTGTGTGCACAAGTATTAGTGTAATGAGTCATGCTATAATTAAAATAAGGCGTAAAAGAAGTGTGTGTGTGTGTGTGTGTGTGTGTGTGTCTGTGTGTGTGTGTGTGTGTGTGTGTGTGTGTGTGTGTGTGTGTGTGTGTGTGTGTGTGTGTGTGTGTGTTACACAGAAATGCAAAGTCTTCTGGCTGTTGCTGTTTAATTGCAGTTGCAAACTCACTTCTAAATGGGTATTGCACTCTGTCTAATCGCCCAGCCCTCTATGAGTTTCATTACTGGGAGACATTACTGGCAGTTTAAATTGCCACACAGAAAGAGATTCAGTAACACACCTCAGTGTTTCGAGAGGAACCACTTTCATTTTCTTTGCTTAATAGTAACTGTCTTGTGATTGCTACAGCTGAGGATTTTAACAGCCATCGGAGATTTCCACCGTTGAGATACCGTTTTTTTATTTTTATTACATTTTATAATACATTTTATTAAATAAAATTAATATATTTAATACTTTCTTCTTTTACGTATAGATTAGTTTGAGCTTTGTACATTTACTATTTTTTGTCCTTGCTACTTTTTTCTTTAGTCTTTCACTTTATTGCATTTTATATAACCTAAAAGTTTTATATGTTTGTTGTGTTTATGTCTTTCTTAACCTTTCGTTCTATTCTTTTAGTCATGTTCCTTCTTTATGGTCAATTGTTTCACCTCCACTGGAAAAGCATGTTGCTACAACTCCTGCTGTTTTTAGTATTTAAATGAAGGTGAAAATGTACGTGATTTGGTTTGAGTTTTACTACACTACTGCACTAACCCTAACCCTAACCCTATACTACTGCAGTGACTGAAATTAGTTTCTCTCCATTCTCAGAATTTGGAGAGAATGTGTTTGGATATAGATGATCATTGAAACAGTGTAACTGGCGAACTCCATCAGTGGTCACACTGACGTGTCATCTAATCAAGGCTTAGACAGCGAGGATATCGAGACGTTGGTAAGAGAGGGCGTTGTGGTTAACAGTCTCTATAACGTGGAGTGAGAATGGTGACACGTATAGAAAGCAGTGTGACCTGGCGCATAATGAGGTGATTAGAAAGAACAGGATGGATTTATTTTGTCCTTCTAACATTTCATACAACCTGTGTTCCACAATCTGTCTTGCATATTATCTGGACCCACAAGCCCCCTCCAACACATAAGAGAAGATAGCCACTGACATACATACAGGCATTGGTTTTACAGTTCAACAGAACATAGGATTTAAAGATGTTTCAAAGTCTGTAAGTGCCTTGGGATTAAAATTGTTGTATTCTACAGGACCAGCACAAGAAATGATCAGACACCCCACATAGCAGGACAAGGCTCTTAAATCTTCACAACAGCCCTTATCATATGATGCAGAATCTGCTCTTATATCATCACGACGGCCATTAATATATGATACAGAATGTTAAGGCTTTTGTAGGAGAGCCATGTGTGTGTGTGTGTGTGTGTGTGTGTGTGTGTGTGTGTGTGTGTGTGTGTGTGTGTGTGTGTGTGTGTGTGTGTGTGCGTGCGTGCGTGCGTGTGCATGTGTGTGCGTGTGTGTGTGTTTGCCAGTTTTGCTATGCAGGGTTTAGTAATCACCAAGGCCACAGTTGTAAGTTCAGTTGTGATGTGTGCAATGACTCTGAATGTCAAAAGAAACAGAATGGCAAAATATTGCAATGATTGTTCCAGGTATTGCGAATCAGATTGTTTTGAGAAACACAAACAACCAGTTTCCAGGGGTGAATCAGGAGTGTTAGTGGCGCTGTGTTATAAAGTATTATAAAGTTATAAAGTAATCAATCAATGAACAGACGCTACCATGTTAGTGTTAAAAAAAAAGCACACAAATGTGTTGCAGGGCAGTTGTGTTCACTGCGGCAAAGATTTGTCACCAGATGCCGTGCATGATTGCTATATTCAACCTATCCAGTTATAAAAGAATGACAACAAGTACGTTTTCTGTTAAACACGGTTTTTAGAATGGCTAACACAGTGCTAGCTTTGAGAATGGCTAACACAGTGCTAGCTTTGTCAGCGCCATCACATTTACCAGCAAAGTGTTTACAGTTAACCCTTGTATGGTATTCGGGTCTGTGGGACCCGTTTTCATTTTTTATCCTAACAAAAATAATATAATTAATTATTTTTTCAAACTCAGACTCATTGGCTTTGGCTCATTTTCTGCGAAGAACATATATCAGACCAAATTTTCATTGGCCGCACACCGTAACCCCCCCCCTACACATTTATATTACATACAGGGTGTTCGGGTCCACTGGACCCGGGGCAAATAAAAGTGTGGAAATTTTAGGTCCTGTGTACCTAAAGTCTGTTCTCCTGTCTGGGTCTGCTGTAAGTGTGTGTGTGTGTGTGTGTGTGTGTGTTGTGTGCGCGTGTGTGTTTGCGCACACGTGTATGTGAGTGGGCCTGCTGTAAGTGTGTGTGTGTGTTTGTGTGTGTGTGCGCACGCTTATGTGTGTGTGTGTGTATGTGGGCCTTGTGTGTATGTAGGCTAAGTATGTGTGTGTGTTTGAGTGAGTGTGTGAGTAAGTGTGAGTAAGAGTGTTGTGTTTCTGCCCCTGCCGCTGATGCCATTTAGGGGCCGCTGCCCCTTTAGACATTATATACCATCTAAACTTGCAAAATATGGTATAAAGATCTGGGCTGCCTGTGATGCGACTTCCTCATATGCTTGGAACTTACAAGGCTACATAGGGTAAACTGATGAGGACGCCCTGAGAAAAATCAAGGAATGAGAGTTGTCCTGGACATGGCTCAGGGACTCAGTGGACACAACATCACATGCTACAATTTCTTTTACATCATACAAGCTGGGACAGGAGCTGACCATGGTGGGAACGATAAGAAAAAACAGGTCTGAGCTCCCACCCCAACTGCTGCCTACAAAGAACAGGCCTGTCAACTCTTCCAAGTTTGTGTACACGACTGACACGTCCCTGGTATCCTATGTGCCAAAGAAACGCAAGAATGTGATACTCATGAGTACACTGCACTGGGATGGGAGAATCTCTGGCCTGAAGCGTCAAAAACCAGAGATCATCATGGATTATAATGCCACAAAAGGAGGGGTGGACAACATAGACAAGCTGGTGTCTGCCTACAGCTGTAATAGTCTCATTGTGTGTGTGTGTGTGTGTGTGTGTGTGTGTGTGTGTGTGTGTGTGTGTGTGTGTGTGTGTGTGTGTGTGTGTGTGTGTGTGTGTGTGTGTGTGTGTGTGTGTGTGTGTGATGTGCTTGTTTGTGTTTGTCCTACAGACTGCACTGTGAGGGTCCACCAGTTAGCTGTTACGGCCACATGTCTTGTGTTCTTTGTTTATCACTTTCCTTCCCTTTTCTGTAGCTCCACCCAGGTTGTGCTACCCCTGATTGCCAGATGAGATGCACCTGGCCAGGTGATCAAACAGCATTTAAAGACTCCAGTTTCCTGCTGCAGGGGGGGAGGCTTCTAGCTTGGGGACTGCTGGTCTTGCTGCCGCTTAGCCTGGGATTTGGTTGTACAGCTATGTTTGTCTTGTAGTTGTTGAATGGTGTTGTATTAATAAATCCCATGGATTTGGTACTTTTAAAGGTGTTTTCAGAAGTTGTTTTGGGTCAGTGGTGGAATGTTTGTTCGCCCCATAGGGCCACTAAAGTTGGGGCGTAACAAGCTAACATGTGGAAATCTGGATAAACAGTAACATCCTGTTTTTCAAAGTACGATAAAATGATAAGAGTCCCTTCCTCTCCATTGGCTCCTCTGATATAGGGGGGTTGACAAAGCACACCATCCCCACAGAGCGCAGAGCTGACACTGGAGAACAGCCTATAGCTGGAGCAGAGTGAAAGCTGTCTGTGTTGAACATGAAGACTCCTGGAGTTGTGCTGCTGTTGCTGTGGTCTGGTCTGGTTGTGGTTGCAGCAGAGAGTGGACGCACAAATCTCCAGGATGAAGCTACAGTTGCAGCCACCACCCAAGAGAAAAGCAAGCCCGACATCCACACTGCGCTGAGAGAGATGAGCGCTCTGATAGCGGAGCAGAGAGTGGAGCTCAGATACACTAAGACACAAATGGAGGCCATGGAGACCAGACTGAGGGCCAGTGAGGATGAAATAATGAATCTGCAGAAAAGGAATGAAGGTAAATAAGATGTTCTATCCTCCCCATACACCTCCCTCAGACTGTAGAGGAGCAGAACAGGTAGGCCAGATACACTAAGACACAAATGGAGGCCAGACTGAGAGCCAGTGAGGATCAAATGAACAATATGCAGACAGAGAATGCAGTTAGACAAGTAGTCAATTTTCCTGTTACAAATTTACATAGACACTGATAATTAGTCTGTTACTGTGCATACTGAAACATCTTATCTTCCTACACGTCATTTGATTCTGCACTTAAACTACTCTATTAAGCCCAGTAACAGACTAACTATGAGATTGAGGCTGTGTGTTCATGTCATTTCATGTAAAAGTTTCTAGTATACATTGACAACTGGTGTGTTAAACTCACATTGTGTCAATGGTTATGTAAACTATTACTTTACCTGATACTTTTAGCAGACTTGCTTTTGATATTGGGTGATGAGAGATAGCTCTGAAACCCTGACCTTACCTGATCTCGGCAAAATCAGCTTTTATCTTTGCTATTTTCTACACTCTGCACGTACAAGGAATTTAACTGGTTTCATACACTTTGAGACCAAACTGGGACCCTGTAAATTAATCTGTGCAGCAGTGTTTTAAATGTGTTACTGTTCATAGCCCATGAAGAACTTTACCTTTATTCTCCCCAGAGAGTAAAGTGTCTTTTTCAGTCTCACTGGAACCAAACACAAACAGATACACAGGACCCTTCAATACTGGAACAACCCTGGTCTATAAACACATTATTACCAACATTGGCAATGCGTACAACTCCAACACAGGTAAATGTCCATGTCATTTTACCACATCAGATGTGTAAAGCTTTTCATCAGTAGTGTGTGTGTGTGTGTGTGACCTGCTGTTCTTCTCTCACTCAGGGTTCTTCACAGCTCCGGTGAAGGGAGTGTATGACTTCAGTTTTTACATCTATGGGCAAGGCAACTCAAACCACATGGGAGCACATCTCCGCAGGAAGGGGACAAACCTTGTGATGGCGTACACCGTACTTGACCGTGGCTTCATAAACTCCTCTAACGGTGTCAGTGTGCTGTTGGAGGTGGGAGATGTGGTGGATGTTTTCCTGCCTGCCAATCATAGGATATTAGATAACACAAACCATCACAGCACCTTCAGAGGTCACCTGCTGTTCCACGTCTAACAGACACTGCAGTCAGTCAGCTGACTAATTAGGAAGTGTGATACCTGTATTACCAAAAGGGATAAAACACAAACACACACACACACATTTTCCACACCTGCTTGCTAGCTGTGTTCAGTGCTTACTTTCCATTGTGCCTAGCACATGACACATTTAATTTCTGTGTCAAACCCCATTATAAGGCTTTTGACTGCAGGATGTTATATTTTCAATATTAATCAGGTGTGATTTAGTCCTCAGAACAGCAGAGAGGAAGGTATACATTTAACATGAGGCATATTTCATAACTCACACACTAGGTCGCATGCTGCACCTTTTTGCATGACATGTACATGTAATGACAAATAAATAAATGTTTTGAACAACTGTCAGTTCTCTAAAAGGGTAAAGTGTCGAGGGTCTCTAGGGTAGGCAAGAAAAGGCTGCATAGAGACAAATATTCAGTGGCTTGCAATTTATTCACCCACCACCTGGGGGTTTAGAGTAGGCAAAAAGGAAGAAGGAAAAAAAGAAACAAAAAGACTGATAGAATAAATTGAACAAAAAAAGATAGGGCCTCCTAACAACTACAACCCTAACCCCTTTATCAGGTAGTTGAACCCACCACTAATTGGCACATCCCAGTACAGGCCCACAACACAGGGGAGGGAGATCTTATGTCAGCAGGAAATATAAACTAAAGTTGAAATTGTACCAGTTGTATTGCTAATAATTCGGGGCTTCACAACAATGTCAATAAACAGTCACATATCAAATTCTTCATTGTAAAAACAGATTAGTAAATTGATTTCGCGAGGGCGCAATTATGATCCTCGCGAACTTGCCCAAAAGATATAGACGTCCTGGAACTAGAGCGCACTGGTAAGATGCGATGGCGGCAAGAACTCTTTCAACAGTTTTTGCTAAACAAACACGTTATGGACACTAACAGTAATTTTCTTTACAAATGCTGCATACAAACACAACTTTGTCAGACCAGCAATTGTGGAATAAAACGACGATTTCCGACAAAGACAAATGAATGAACGTGAGGGAAATGTTTGACGCGGTTTCACATTTACTTCTACATATGCCAGCCAAGTTAAACCACTTCAGATTGTGACGTGGTGTTTTACAATAATGAATGTAAATGTCACTGTTGCTGATGAAAGTACAAAAAATAAAGTATGTTGCGTGCGCCATTAGGACGCGGTGAAGACGCTCTTATGAAACGCGGCATCACAGTTCAGATTAACTCTAAACTAATAGTAAAACTGCAGAAGCTAATCTTCACATCTTAAGTAAAGTGTTGTATCTGCAATGTATTTCAGTATGTGTGTGTGTTTGGAGAAAATCCTCATGCTCAGCTTTACAGCAATCGCAATAACAAATCTGTTGGTCCACATCGATTAGAGCAGAGGTCTTCAACCGGGGGTCCGCGACCCCCAGGGGGTCCGCGGAGGTACTGCAGGGGGTCCGCCAAATTATTTCATCTGAAGCATTTTTTCCCTCTTCCAAAAATGTACAACGTCCTAAAGACTACATAAACATAAACAGAACGTAAAAATTGCTTTCTATTACTTAAAAATAATACACAGGCTACCCATGAGTCTTCAGGCGATCATTTGATCATAATGGCAACATATGCACTTTTAGCTACATTTAGCTATCTGGTGCCAAAAGACGTTACCTGCCATAACCATACAATTTGAAATAATTGATCGTTTGTAATTTCTCGGAACAAAAGCTCCTCGTCAGACACCACTGATGGCGGTTAAGATGATCTACCTTCAGAGGATGCCAACATGAACAGCCAAAAGCGCAAACGGGAGTAGACAGGTAAATATTCAGAGAATTATCTGAAGTTTGCCTTCACCTACAAAGATACCGATGGTGAAGAATTAGCAGTGTGCGTGGTTTGCTCTTCCGTGCTATCAAACGAAACTATGAAACCATCAAAGCTGCAACGACACTCAAAGACAACCCATGCTCACTTGAAAGAAAAAAAACATTTAATATTTCCCGTTTAAAATCTTTTGAGGGCCAGCAGACCTTGATGAGACAATCAGCCAAAGTGTGCGAGCTAGCTTTAAAAGCTTCTTATCAAGTTGCATTACGTGTCGCTCAGACCAAACAGCCATACATAATTGCGGAACGTTTAATATTGCCAACAGCTAGTGATATGTGCAAAACAATTTTGGGAAGGATGAGTACGTAAAAAAACTGAAAAGCATCCCAATGCCCGCCCTATTGAATTGAATTGGCAGCTGATGTGAGGGCACTATAAATCGCAAAACTCCCGAAGGCAGATTATTTTGCAATACAATTTAATCCACCGATGTGTCAAACGAAGCTCAGCTTTTAGCTTTTTTGTGATTTGTCGACCAAAATGAGATGCAGGAGGAATTTTGATTCTTTAAGCAGCTGCCTGGAGGTAAAAAAAAGTTCAGAGATTTTCAAAGTGATCGACAATTTTTTCCATGAACATGATATACCCTGGCCAAAATGTGTCGCGATGTGCACAGACGGTGCAAGAGCCATGTATGACGCACTGCATGCTTCATAGGGAGAATGTCGTTGCCAAAGACATGAATCATGAATTCTCAAACGTCAGATCTCTCACTAGGTATGAGATATTTCATCCATACTTAAGCTTCTCAAGCTACTCAATTCTTTGTCCCTCCCTAATTGAATATAGAGTGACGACTAACTGTAAGGGAGAACAAATGTCAAAAATAAACAGAATAAATTGAAATTAGTTGTGTGTCACAGATGATTTGTAATTCTGTTCAAACATGTGTAGGGGAGTGTTTGTGTGTGACTGACAGTTCCAAATAAATTATATGAATATCAGGCCCAAATTTGGGGCGGCGGGGGTGGGGGTCCCTGCTCAGCGTCTCTCTCAGCCAAGGGGTCCTTGGGCTGAAAAAGGTTGAAGACCCCTGGATTAGAGAAACATAGAAAAGTCTCTGGGGATGAGGGTGTTTGGGGTGTTGTGTTTGAGCGCCCCCTACTGTTAAAAGGCTGGAGTTGCATTGTGCCAGCATAAAGTAGTTACCCCTTTTTTAATCCACAAATAATACTCTGTGATGCACAGCACACACATACGACATTAAACACGCTTCCACAAAGGACATCATATGGGAGAGAGCGGGGCAAGATTTGCCATTTTTCACTCACCTCTAGTTAAGGGAATATGAGACTGGAATAAAACAGAAATGTGACAGTGTGAATGACTCAAATAGACACACAATATGGCGTCCTGTAAAAAAAGTAAAAAGTGGTCTTGTGGCCTAACCTGCCCCATGTAATGGAGACCAGTCTGAGAGCCAATGAGGATGACATTAACAATATGCAGACAGAGAATGCAGTTAGACAAGTAGGTAGTCAATTTTCCTGTTACAAATTTACATTGACACTGTTAATTAATTTTTATAATTGTATAAAACGTAGTTACTGGGCTAACTAGAACATCTTATCTTCCAACATACCATTTGATCCTACACTTCCGTCACTTTAACTACTCTATTAAGCCCAGTAACAGACTAACTATGAGGCTGAGGCTTTGGGTGCATGTCAGTTTATGTAAACGTGTCTAGTATACATTGACAATTGGTGTGGTACAGTCCCTCTGCATGAAGTGACATATAACCCACAATAATGCACAATGACACTCACACTACTCACATCAGCCAACACTTAACATGAAGTGATGCACAGGAAAAAGGCCTCAGTAAAAGAATGCATGTTCCTTTTGTGTTCAGACAGGGTTTCTATAGATTTCAATAAGTTCAAATTAAAACTTTGTAATACTCAGGACCCTTCAGGGCTGGAAAACCTCTGGTCTACAAACAGATTTTCTCCAGCATTGGTATTGTGCACAGTGCCAACACAAGTAAAGGCCCATGCCATTTTAACCCTGTGGTGTCTGTGCAGAACATTCATTTATTGGTGCAGGATGTTTGCTCCTATTATTTGAGTTCAATACATACCACAAAGTACATACACATCATTTTACATAAGGAAAGAACAAGTTCTTTGACACAACATAGAGAGATTATAATGTCATTATACATTTTATGAATAATTATAATTATATGAAAATCCCTTTAAAATGAATGGCTACAAGTTGTTTGAATCATCAAAAAAAATCCACTTTTTAGCATTGATCTCAGCTAGATGGAGAATATGGAACATGTAAATATTGTAAGTTACCTAACAAAACAGTCAGATACTATAGTCCTCATAAAATAGAACATTTGTATGGAATGTCAGTCTGTAATATTCTAGCATTCCTGCCACTTACACACCTTCATGAAAGAGTCATTTTGTCTTCACACACACGGGGATGAAGCATCCAGACAGCAGCCCAGACCAGCTCCAGCTCCATATCCATGTGTCCTGTTTTCCCCCAGCTTACCTCTCAGTTTATTTGCTTTGTCACAGAATACTCAGAATACTTGCACCCCTTTACATGACTGAATGGCTAGATGATAAATGGCTAGAATAAGCAAGATGGCTGCCTGTCTGCTTTGGGTTTGTTGAATGTGAGCTACTGATTCCTAACAGCAGAGAGAGACAAATCACACTTTATGTTTCTAATATAATTCACCATCCAATTTCAAATCTTCCCCTTAATAGATACAGTATATGACTGAACTGATATTGATCAAAATATTGGTCTTGGTGTTCCTTCAGTGATGCCAAAGTAGAGGAACACTAATCCGGTTGCTTTTGGAGCTTAACTCACAGATACGCTCTAGTTTTCTGCTCCGGGGAGTTGCTTAAGGATTTCCACATTCATAAAAGCTATTGCATTTCACCAGCGTGTCTGTAAAAGACTGGAATAGTCATGCTAAAACTTCTCATGGCAAAGAAGGCTGCATCTGTGCATTAATTAACCCCTTCTATGAAATATGACAAAATGGGACACAAATACACACAAACACACAGGCTCTCTTGCACTCTGTGAACTTCCATGAGAGTGAAATATTTGTGTTGTAAGTTAATTCATCAGAGATCAGTCAGTCTCAGGGTGCTAGGAATTTCCCCCAAAGTTGTTGTAGTTGTAATGTATGTACTCCTGCCTAGGGGCCCTAAAACTCGTAAGCTGATCTGAGCTACACACACATGCAAACACACACACACACATACTCACACACACACACATACACACACACACACGCACACACTCATTACGAAGGTGAGGCATGAGCATTTGTTAGTATACAGAAGTAAACCAGTACAGCCACTGACCGTAACAGGCTGTCCACATATATTCAGGGGAAACAGCAGGAGCTCAAAGCACCCAGAGTCACACACCTGGGCACCTGGGACGGGTTTGGCCTTGATGATCATGTTTACCACCGCAGAGGAGGAAACTCTGAACATCAATGAAGCCGCTCAGCTGTACAGAGATAGCCTATCTGTCAAGAGGTTCAGAGATCAGTATCAACACTTCTGCCCTTGGCCCCGATACTGGGACAGGAACATGACCTCAGGATACTCATTTCACCAAACAACAAGGCAACATGAATGCAATAAAATTAATTAATTGTATTACTTCATGAGTGTATTATTACCTACTGTAAGGAGGAGGATTGGGGACTGGTTACACACACATTAGCTACTGTAGGTGAATACTGGAGACTGGCTACACACACTACTTAACAGTTAAGTCTTAACTAGACTAGCGGCATATCAATGAGCACCATGAACTGCAGCTCATCCTCTTCCTCTGTTCTGGCAGTGAGATATGATTTATGCTGACATAACATCAATAACACAGCAATAACACACAACACCAATAACACACAACCTGGACTTTGAGCTGCTTTTTAGAAAACAAGACGGCACATTTACTACAACTCACGTGCACAACATTTATGATTCTGTTTATGTGATGAAACATGACCTTAGGACATGGCTTGGTAATATGTAGCCAGGTCACAGAGTATATATTTGACTGAAAGAACAAGCATCAAATAAGAAGAGAGAAGGTGTCAGTATTTGGACTCTTCTGTTTCTGTTTTGACATGTCATTTTGTTGTGGTAGCCATGTGCCTGTGTTGTGGTAGCCATGTGCTACCATGTGCTCCGCCCCTTGTCCTGTCTTTGTTCTGTTTCCACCTGTTCTGCTCCTCACCTGTGCCCAATGATTACCCTGCCTATTTAAGCCTGTCTTGCCTCATGTTCCATGTCGGATTGTCGCAACTGTTGTGCTACCCTGTTCTGTGAGTTGTCTGTTTTTTTTGGAAAGTAACTTTGCCTGCCTGCGTCGCCTTATAAGAATACTTTTTGAACTGTAAGCTTACGGAAGCTTTTTGTGTTTTTCGGCGTGGAAGCCTACAGTGGTCGTGTGCCCTGTTTTTGTGTTTGCCTTTTTGATCCTCTGTGTTTTTTGTGGAATAAATCCTGCTTTAATCGATCTGCGCTTGGGTCCTCTTTTGAAACCCTGACAGAAGGATCGTCTAGTTTCAGCATGAAGACTTCTGGAGCTCTACTGGTGCTGCTGTTTGGCTGAGACGCAGCTCAGAGGAGAGACCATCAGTGAAAATGACATCACTCACCAGAGCCACTCTGATGAAGCAGAGACCAGAGAGAATGAGGTTATGGGTGCAGCACAGAGAACTGAAACTGCTGCCACAGCCTCCACCCAACAAACCAGCCAGCCTGACATCCACACTGTGCTGAGAGAGATGAGCGCTCTGATAGCGGAGCAGAGAGTGGAGCTCAGATACACTAAGAGACCAGAATTAGAGCCAGTGAGGAGGAAATAATGAATCTGCAGAAAAGGAATGAAGGTAAATAAGATGTTCTATCCTCCCCATACACCTCCCTCAGACCGTAGAGGAGCAGAACGGACATTATTAGTCTATTAGACATTATATACTGTATGTGTGTGATTGAAAATAACTGTGTGTCAATGTGCTGTTACAAATTTACATTGACACTAATAATTAGTCTGTTACTAGGCTTACTAAAACATCTTATCTTCCTACACATCATTTCATTCTGCACTTCTGTAACTTAAACTACTCTAGTAAGCCTAACAGACTAACTATGAGAATGAGGCTTTGGGTGCATGTCAGTTCATGTAAAAGTGTGGAGTATACATTGACAATTGGTGTGTTACACTCACATTGCATCAATGGTTATGTAAACTATTACTTTACCTGATACTTTTAGCAGACTTGCTTTTGATATTGGGGGATGAGAGAGAACTTTGAAACCCTGACCTTACCTGATCTCGGCAAAATCAGCTTTTATCTTTGCTATTTTCTACACTCTGCATGTACAAGGAATTTAACTGGTTTCATACACTTTGAGACCAAACTGGGACCCTGTAGATGAACCTGTGCATCTGTGTTTTAAATGTGCTACTGTTCATAGCCCATGAAGAACTTCACCTTTTTTGTCCCCAGAGAGTAAAGTGTCTTTCAGTCTCCCTGGAAACAGACGCAAACAGATACACAGGACCCTTCAGTGCTGGAACAACCCTGGTCTACAAACACATTATTACCAACATTGGCAATGCGTACAACTCCAACACGGGTGAATGTCCATGTCATTTCAAAGTCAAAGTCGTGTTTTATTGTCACACAGCACGACACACAACACCACACACATGCGTTTTGGCGGCGACACAGGACACACACACATGCTGATGAGGTCGCCGGTGAAATTTGCCTTCTGCCTTTAACCCATCCTGGAGTCCTTGTCCTTCCTCAAGGCAGCCAGGAGCAGTGGGCAGCCTTTTTTTTTTTTTTCGGCGCCTGCCAGATGTGTAACGCTTTTCATCAGTAGTGTGTGTGTGTGTGACCTGCTGTTCTTCTCTCATTCAGGGTTCTTCACAGCTCCGGTGAAGGGAGTGTATGACTTCAGTTTTTATGTCTATGGGCATAGCCGCTCAACCCACATGGGAGCACATCTCGGCAGGAATGGGCAGAACCTCGTGATGGCGTTCACCAGTCTTGACAGTGGCACCATAAACGCATCTAATGGTGCCAGTGTGTTGTTGGAGGTGGGAGATGTGGTGAGTGTTTTCCTGCCTGCCAATCATAGGATATATGATAACGCAAACCATCACAGCACCTTCAGAGGTCACCTGCTGTTCCACGTCTAACAGACACTGCAGTCAGTCAGCTGACTAATTAGGAAGTGTGATACCTGTATTACCAAAAGGGATAAAACACAAACATACACAAACACAAACAGAAATTAGATTATGCACGCCTGCTAGCTAGCTATATTGGGTGCTTAGTTTTCATTGTGTGTATTTCAGATGACATTCTGTCAAACTACACTATATGGTGAGTTGATTGCATGAAGTTGTCTGTCTGTTTGATTTTTATCAGCTGAGTAATAGTCCTTAACAGAACAGTGTAGAGGAATGTATACATTTCACATGAAGCATATGTCATAACTCATCATGTATTGCATCACATGCTGTAGGCTACCTGTCTGTATAAAAATGAAAATGAAAGTTTCAAACATTAAACAACTGTTCGTACAGATTAACTATAAGTAACATTTCTAATTGCTAGTAAATTACTAAAAGCTAATTTTCACATCTAAAATGAAGTCTTGTATCTGCTATGTATTTCTGCATGTGTGTGTGTTTGGAGAAAGACAACATTCTGAACTTTACAGTAATCACAGTAATACTTTTAAAGATGCCCGGGGGGGGGGGGGGGGGGGGTATAAAGTGACATATAACCCACAAGAATGCACAGTGACACACACACACTGCTATGTATTTCAGTATGTGTATGTGTTTGGCGAAAGACATAACTCTAAACTTTACAGTATTCGCAGTCATACCTATGTCATGAAAAGTTGGTCCATATCCACACACACACTCACTCACTCACCTCTCACACACACACAAACACAGTAACGCAGGCAAGCACACACAAACACAGTAACGCAGCCATGCACACATAAACACACACACCAATGCCACACAGACACACACGCTCACATGCACACACCCATGGGACACACACACACAACATCCACACGTACACACACGCTATCATCTATCATTACTGAGTCACCCACTCCAATAAGAAGATGGCATCATTTACATCTGGTCCACTTGGTCTTATCTACAGCCTGGGACTGGCTACTTATGAAGGTCTCCGATTCTCTACTGACACAGGTGAATAAAACCTTAAAACCCTACAGTACTGACACAGGTGAATAAAACCTTAAAACCCTGCAGTACTGACACAGGTAAATAAAACCCTACAGTACTGACACAGGTGAATAAAACCGTAAAGCCCTACAGTACTGACACAGGTGAATAAAACCCTACAGTACTGACACAGGTGATTAAAACTTACAGTACGGACACAGGTGAATAAAACCCTACAGTACTGACACAGGTGATTAAAACTTACAGTACTGACACAGGTGAGTAAAACCCTACAGTACTGACACAGGTGAGTAAACCATGCAGTACTGACACAGGTAAATAAAACCCTACAGTACTGACACCGGTGAATAAAACCTTAAAACCCTACAGTACTGACACAGGTGAATAAAACCTTAAAGCCCTACAGTACTGACACAGGTGAATAAAACCTTAAAACCCTACAGTACTGACACAGGTGAATAAAACCCTACAGTACTGACACGGGTGATTAAAACTTACAGTACTGACCCAGGTGAGTAAAACCCTGTAGTACTGACACGGGTGATTAAAACTTACAGTACTGACACAGGTGAGTAAAACCCTGCAGTACTGACACAGGTGAATAAAACCCTACAGTACTGACACCGGTGAATAAAACCTTAAAACCCTACAGTACTGACACAGGAAGCTAATTCACTTAATTTTTCTGATCTAGGATTGGGTGTTCATCTTGCTCTATTCCCAGTGTGTAAGGTTTTGTTTTCTGTGTCACTGGAAAGAAGCGAACAAGTACACACTGGAACCTCCCTCATCTTTAAACAGATCTAACCCCAACACTGGCAACACTTACAGTTCCCTCATCTTTAAACAGAACTAACCCAACACTGGCATCGCATACAATTCCATCATCTTTAAACAGATCAATTCCCAAACACTAGCAACGCATACAATTCCCTCATCTTTAAACAGATCTAACCCAACACTGGCAATGTATACTATTCCCTCATCTTTAAACAGATCTTCCCAAACAGGTAAATGTACCAATTATTTTCACCATTTGCATTGGCAACATAGGCAACTCGTATTTATTTTATCAATTATTTTGGCCATTTACAGTTAGCAAATGTCCTTTGGCCTTTGTTAATAAACTACTCTTTTTTATTTACTTTTAAGCAAGTAAACCTTCGTCCAAGAACAGCTGTTAATTTATTGTCGTTTATTAATGTCTTACAAAAATCAAACAATGACACATTTATAACAATCGTTATGCAATTTAATAATGTCTTACAAAAATAAAACATGTATATATTTATAGCAATCATTTTGCCATGTTTTAATGTCTTACAAGAATCAAACATGTATATATTTACAACACATTTATAGCAATCATTATGCCATTGTAAAAAGCAGTGAATAAAGACACTGATTTAAGTGCAGATTATTTTGAATGGTGCTTTAGAATATCATATGTATATCAATAATGGTAAAATGGTATATCTACCAGCCTACTACGTGGCATGCTGACAGAATCTTAACAAACTACAGACTTTGGCAAACTGATATGTAAAACTGTAGCTGAGTAAGCTGGTGCCCCAGTGCACGTGTGTGTGTGTGTGCGTGTGTGTGTGCGTGTGTGTGTGTGTGTGCGCGCGCTGCATGCATGCATCACTAGTAAGGGCTGTAGATTAATTCTGATTGGAGCTCAAGAACAGGGAGGCGCTCAGCAGAGGAGTAGAAAGGAGTCTGCCCCCTACTGTCTGGAGAGAAGAAGCGCAGCGACGGAGAGGAGAGACGGAGGGAGGAAGAGAGAGATGGTGGATGAGACGGGGAGATGAGGAGGAAAGGAAGGGCGTGGAGAAGTGAAGAGAGTTAGTGACATGACTGGGGGAGAGAGAGAGAGAGAGAGAGAGAGAGAGAGAGAGAGAGAGAGAGAAAGAAAGGGAGGGATTAGAGCTTAGAGGACAGAGGAGGAGAGGAGGATGAAGAGGAGGAGGAGTGTGAGTAGTGTGTGATGAGTCGCTCTGCTTCTCTCCAGCCCGTCAGCAGGGCTCCATGGACAGTGGAGAAGAAAGAGCCGTGAGTGGCCTCACCAGCAAACAACACCTGCAGGGGCTACACACACACACACACACACACGCACACACGCACACACGCACACACGCACACGCACACACGCACACACGCACACACGCACACACACACAAATGAATGACCTTTATAGATTTAAGTGTGTGTGCGTGCGTGTGTGCGTGCGTGCGTGTGTGTTCTTACCCTGGACTGTGTGTGTTCTGGAGGCAGTGGCTCTGCCAGGTGTTGTATGTCTCGGGCGGAGCATCCAGTGGCCGGGTAAGAGTAGGATCCGCAGGTGAAGCGGTCACTGAACCACTGAGACCGTAGCATCCTACATGGACTCAACGTCGGGATGCCTAACACACACACACACACACACACACACATTACACATAGACATTACCACACTCACAAACACATGCTGACAGTACCAGTATAACTAATGTTCAGCCTAACCTGATTGTTCTGTTGCCATGGTGACAGATGAAAAAAGCACATTGTGAAATATGGCGTACATGCAGGGGCAGCACAACCTCCCCAAAATAGACTTTTCTTGCTTTGTGTGGGCAAATGATCTGTCCCGTTGTTGCCGGATATTAACGCTGATTCCAGCACTGTACCTTTTGGTAAATTTGGCCACCTGGAGGCCAAGTAGAGTAATGGGCCACTTCATTACTCTGATATACTGTATTTACATACAAGTTTGGTAACTTCACAGATTTATTACCAAGATGCAGCAAGTGTGTGTGTGTGTGCGTGTGTGTGTGTGTGTGTGTGTGTGTGCGTGCGTGTGTGTGTGCGCCTTACCTGTAAACCTGCGCAGGACTTGTGTGACAGTGTTCAGAACTTCTGTCTCAGAGAGCGACTCCATATATTCAGACTCATGACCAGCAATCCAGCCGCATAGAACATGGCCATACCTGTAGATAACACACACACACACACACCTGTGTATCACACCTGGGGTACACACAGAGAACATGGCCATACCTGTAGATAACACACACACACACAGTGTGTGCCTCTCTATAGGTCTGAGGATGGTAAGGCCGAACAGCTTCCTGGCTCAGTGTGTGTGTACACTGGACACAACGTGTGTGTGTGTGTGCGTGTGCGTACCTCTCTGTGGGTTTGAGCACAGTGAAGCCGAACAGCTTGCGGACCCAGTGTGTGTGTATGTTGGGCACCGTGTCCACCAGATGTGCCTCGTCCTCCCAGAGCAGGTAGATGGCCTCGGTCTGCGGCTCCCAGAACGGCTGCTGGAACTCCAGGAAGATCTTGTTGTTGGTGCCGAAGCCCATCCTCTGGATGGAGTGCAGCTTATGGAGGGGTGGAGCAGGGCTCAGCAGGGTGGAATGGTGCTTCTTCATGTACCCTGGACATGGTCATAATATTAGTGTTGTTGTTTTTATTATTATTATTATCACTATGGTAGCGTGGTACTCAGCAGTGTAGAACAAGTAACCTGGACATGGTCATAATATTAGTGTTGTTGTTTTTATTATTATTATTATCACTATGGTAGCGTGGTACTCAGCAGTGTAGAACAAGTAACCTGGACATGGTCATAATATTAGTGTTGTTGTTTTTATTATTATTATTATTATCACTATGGTAGCGTGGTACTCAGCAGTGTAGAACAAGTAACCTGGACATGGTCATAATACTAGTATGGTTGTTGTTGTTGTCATTATGATGATGATGATGATGATGATGATGATCCTCTGGATAGAGCAGTACTCTGGCGAGGGGAATGGTTCTTCTTTAAGTAGCATAGTAATAATGATAATAATAATAATAATAGTAATAATGATAATAGTAATAATCATCCTCTGGATGGGGTGAACCTTATGCAGGTGTGAAGGAAGAGAGTAAAGTGATGCTTCATTAAATCTTTAAAATGTCTTGTTGTTGTTTTTCCCACTCCCATTCAAGGCATTCCCTGAGTGTGTGTCTGTGTGTGAGTGTGTGTGTGTGAGTGTGTGTGAATGTGTAAGCATACATACCCAGCGGGAGGGTGACAATAACGTGGTCAGCGGGGAACATGTCTCCATTGATACATTCCACCCGCACAGGGTGCGTGTATGTATGTGTGTTGCCTGCTTCGCGGCCGTCAGACCAGTGGATGCAGCGAACCGGTGTGTTGTAGGAGACCACACCCTCCGGGAGCTCACGCATGAGACAGTCGATCAGCCCATCAAAGCCTCTGACGAAACACACATAGAAAGCTCACACATAAGATAATCAATCAGCCTGTCAAAGCCTCTGACAACACACACAGTGTGTGTGTGTGTGTGTGTATGTTCTCACCTGGGAAAGGTGCAGTCTAGGCCGGGCAGCGTGCGGTAGAGCCCAAACGCGCCCAGCCCCACCTCGTCCATGCTGTGCGTGCCACTCACACAGCACTCCACCTTCAGCAGGGTGGAGACCAGCGCGATCCGCAGCTCTCGCAACCCCGCCTCTGCACCCCACTCCGCCTCAGCCAGCCGCGGCAGCTCGGCCCTCACGAACCCCCCGACGCTGGCCACGGGCTCACCCCCCCCGGCGCTGAAGTCCTGGCTGCGCTCCAGGACCCGGGAGAAGAGCTCCACAGCCGGCGCCAGCAGCTCCGCCGGCACCGTGCCCCCAGAGCTACGCAGGAAGCTGGGCACGAACGGAGGGTGGCCCCCTACGTCCAGCGCCTGGTTCTCCTCCGTCATGGACTCTGGGTCCAGCAGGTTGTAGTGGCAGGCCAGCCGGAACACGGGGTTCTCCTGAGACGGTCCGTGGATCCAGTTGGCGCCGATCTCCACGACGTTACTGCCTGCACACAGAGAGGAAGATTCACACACACACACACGCCATCGTCACAGCTACACTTATATTTAGCACACCATTTAAAAAAGCCAACCAATGATTATGCTACAATTCTGTCTTACATACACAGATCCTAAAGCTGATATTTGCCTGAATAACTGATCATGAAGAAAAATCTCTAAGGACAGGGCAGCGGTGTCCTCACTGATAGCTATGGGGCCCAATACCAGAAACAGTGTTTCCATTACTTTATCCCTTGGTGTCATGAGCAACAGTGTTTCCATTACTTTATCCCTTGGTGTCATGAGCAACAGCGTTTCCATTATTTTATCGCTTGGTGTCACGAGCAACAGTGTTTCCATTACTTTATGGCTTGGTGTCACGACTCCTTTCACAGGTTGCTAAGCATCCCTCCAGCTTTGAGTAGTAAGGATACAGGAAGCTGGAGAGATTTCTGTCCTTTCGGTCCTGCGTGATGGGGGAGAAACCCCATTTAGGCTACCACTTCCGATGGTTGAATGATGTGCGATATACCAAGCAGTTTACCAATTAAAAAAGTCGTATGCACACGATAAACGACACTTAACTATAAAATACCCATAAAAGGTCGGGTACAGCTCTTTCATACAAAGTTTGAAGTTCGCTGCCCTTAAGTAACTCACATGACACCAAGCCCGGTCACGTGGTTGGTGAATGCCAAGACGCTATTTCACTGACAGAGCTACTGTGTCAGACAGCTGTTAGTACGTCGGCTAAATCGCTGCTCTACCTTCTAAAAACATTGGAATCGTGCACACACGATGTGCACATCATGTCAAAGTAGTTCTACAAAGTTACAATGCTGTACAGGACTGACAAGAACCACTAGTTTATGTAGATATGCGAATGATTAACATCATCCGGACTTGTTATTGTATCCCCCACCAACCAAGGCTTCCGCTCCAACCTCGGTCTAGTTAACGTTACCGTTTTGATAGGACACCAACTCTCGCCAAAACTCACCAAGTCTACCCGTTTGTATTCTTCCACCGCTCCTACCCGTTGCCTCGATAATACGGACATTCCGAAAGCCAAACTTGACGAGTTTCAGCGCCGCGCCGATCCCGGAGATACCGCAGCCAACTATTACAATTTTAGCGTCGAGACTTCGAAGAGGAGCCATGACAAGTCAAACCCTTTGGTTGTCGGCGCAGACGGATGACCGCACAATAGTTCCGTTCATTTCAGTTATGTAACACGAAACGTTAGCCACATATATGCACTTTGAACCTATCTTGTATTTAAACCTGAATTGTTTTATGGACCAACAACAAAGTGAGGTTTACACACGTTAGGTTGACACAGTAGTTCCGGTGTGATACCACGTGATGTTAATTTCTTAAAGAGGCATGATGGAGTTTTCGCATAAGTTAGCTCCTTAAAAAACACGTATAAACCTTCCAAACAATACCAATAGCCTAGTTAGCACCGATAAAAGCCTGCTAACATGTTAACTAGCGTCTTTTGACGATATCGTTGGCAATGTTGTGCTGTGAAGGATTTTCTTACATTTTCCTGGTGTTTCGACCTGAACCACATAAAACATCGCCTAGGGAACGACAGGTGTGTTCATCTGTCTTTCACATCACCATATTACATCGAAATTAATTTGAAGATGATATGAAAAGCAGTTGCTCATAAAAACATACCTAAAGAAGTGGCAAATTGTTGCATAGTGTTTCTTTAAAGGGGCAAACATCCCTCTGCCCTAACTGTTTCTCTTTTCTAAACTCTCTCCCTATGCCTACCAAATTAGTCAATTGAGTCTTACTGCTAAAGCTGAAGCATTACGTGATAAAGGTACAGTGTGTAAGATTTAGTGGCATCTAGTAGTGAGGTTGCTGGTTGCAACCAACTCAATACCCTTCCACAAGCGTGTATGAGAACCTACGGTATAAAAAGTCTCTAGAATGTGTGTTTTGGTTTGTCTGATCGGGGCTACTGTAGAAACATGGCTGACTCCATGGTAAAGGACCTGCTCCCTATGTAAATATGAAGTGCTCATTCTAAGATAATGAAAACACAAAGATTCATAGTTACAGGTAATTATACACTAATGAAAACATAATTGTGATAACTTTATTGTATTTATGCCAGTGATTCTCAAACTGGGGGCATAGCGACCTCGCAAACAGGGCGTGTGGTCACGGACCCCTCACTCGCGAAATGCACAGTTCCACTGACAAATCACAGACACCTTTGTTTTCAATGAAAACTGAAACTACTGCTGCTGCTGCTGCTGATGATGATACTAATGCTACTACTACTACTGCTGCTGTTGCTACTACTACTGCCGCTACTACTACTGCTACTACTAAACTGCTACTACTACTATTACTATTACTACTTCTACTACTACTTACACTACTATACTGGTACTACTACTGCTACTGTTACTACTACTCCCACGAAACTACTATAGTACTACTACTATATTGCTCCTGTTACTACTGCCACTATTACTACAAGTGTTACTACTATACTACTACTATTGGTGTAAAACTGAATGGCACTCTGCAACAGTAGGGGGAGCCCAGAGCCAATTCTTACATAGTGGGGCTTTAGGAAAATAATCTCCTATTGCTAATGCTTTGTCTTTAAACAGACGACCAGCAGAGGTCTCTCTTTCTCTCTTTCACAAAATTTGAATTCAAAGTTGCTTTATCAGCACCCCTGTTTGAATAGTGTTGTCAAAGTGAGAATATTAAAGAAGAAAATACATTAATGTGAGTATCTGTGTGTGTTTGCATTTGTCTTAAAGTTCATCTTACCTGAGGGTGATTCGTTATTTTTCTGTTGAGAAGTAAGGTGGGTTGAGGAAGACTATTGGGGAATATACATTATTATTGTAAGTATCCCTGTGTTGAGGGGTAGCAAGATGACTGTGTTGAGGTTTAAGAGGGTGACTGTGTTGAGGGGTAGGAGAGGATGACCGTGTTGAGGGGTAGGAGAGTGACTGTGGTGAGGGGTAGGAGAGTGACTGTGTTGAGGTTTAAAAGGGTGACTGTGTTGAGGAGAGTGACTGTGTTGAGGTTTAAAAGGGTGACTGTGTTGAGTGGTAGGAGAGTGACTGTGTTGAGGTAAAGGAGGGTGACTGGGGGTTGAGGGGTAGGAGAGTGACTGTGTTGAGGTTTAAAAGGGTGACTGTGTTGAGGTTTAAAAGAGTGACTGTGTTGAGGTTTAAGAGAGTGACTGTGTTGAGGGGTAGGAGGGTGACTGTGTTGAGGTTTAGGAGGGTGACTGGGGGTTGAGGGGTAGGAGGGTGACTACATTGAGGTTTAGGAGGGTGACTGGGGGTTGAGGGGGCGTCTCTGTCCTCCATCTCCAGGTTCCTGGATATGTCTCTGGGAACGGGGCCTGTGGCTGGTCACCATCACAACACTACCAGCTGAGCTGCCCTCAATGTGCAGTCACAGGAAGTCATCCAAGATTGTGTCTGTACAAGGAAACAAAGGCAACAATATGCAGCAGTAAAGGAGCGTGGGAGCCCGCAGAGAGAGTGCCTGCCCCAGCCGCTCACATGACCTTCTGCTCACCGACGACACGCTGAAACACCCCGTCAACACTTTCTGTGTGCACCACAAAGGACTATAATTTCAACAGGGCCATTTTTAGAGCCCATATTCACTGGGGTCATTACACTTGTGAGTGTCCTCTTATCATTGGACATGTTACACAGATGATTGGTGTTGGCTAAACTGGTGTTTGTAGTTATCGGCTATTACTTTGTAACAATACAAGTAAAGAACACAGAGCATTGTGCTTCTTCTACCACAACACTCAGGTAAACATTCCAGAGCACTCTAGAACAGTCATTCTACTACAACACTCAGGTAAACATTCCAGAGCACTCTAGAACAGTAATTCTACTACAACACTCAGGTAAATATTTCAGAGCCCTCTAGAACAGTAGCTAATTCTCAACTGGCCTGGCCTTGAAACTCACAATTACCATGGTCATTAGGTCGCAAACCAGGCAAATTTGCAAAGCAAGATCTTACCCATCAATGCAATAAATCTCTACATTTTTCAAGAAATACCACACAGAAAGGACTGAAAAAGTAGAATTTATTTCACATTCTTTATAAATGGGTGGTATAAGATGGAGCTATTGGACAAGCAATTATTGCTTACATGATAAGTATCTGTTAAGATTAGCAGGACAGAGCAAAATAATATGTTTAAGTGCACTGAGGACTAGTGTCTGTCTCTTTGTGTTTGTGTATGTGTGTGTGTGTTGGTTAGTCCTGAGTTTGTTAAAGTGAGGGAAGCCCTCTGCTTGGCTTTGACGGTTGGGTGCTCTCTCTCGCACACACACACACACACACGCTGAGCCACAATGATGTCACTTCTCTAGGTAAATATTCTTCATACGTTCACACACTCCTGTGACACCGCATCGTGTGTCACATACAGTCAGCTGTCTGAACAACATCTTCAAGTTGTGTCTGGATCATGGCCTTCAGAGCACTGTATCTGTATGTGTCAATTTGTGAGTGTGTGTGTGTGTGTGTGTATGAGTAAATACATATGTGTGTGTGTGTAAGTGTAATGGTGTGTGGGGGAGAGAAAGACAGGGATACATTAGATGTAATTGCAGAATTTCAATATTTTATTAAAGGGTAACAAAGGTACTCGGTTATATTAATGTTTAAAATAATAAACCGTTAAATGCTTAGTTGCAGGACACATTTATACTATATAATAAAACAGACTGTATCATGCAAACACACACACGTGCGCGCACACACGCACACACACACACATACACACACACACACAGACACTAACACACACACACACACGCAAACGCACACGCACACGCACACGCACACGCACACGCACACGCACACGCACAGACACAAACACATGTGCGCACACACAAACTCACACACACACTTACTTCTTAGTAAGTTTTGAGATTTCCCTCTCCTCCTCCTCCTTTAGTTTGTTCACAAAGCTGTCTAGGACTGGCAGCTGAAAGTTGATATACTGGGCCACCTGTGAGAAACAGCAAGCACACACATATTACCACAAAGACACACACATTAACACAAAGCTATATACACGTGTATACACAGACATTAACACAAAGATACATGTGCACCGGAGACACACCACATTAACATATACATATGCATACAGGCACACACACATTAACACAAAGACTTACACATATGCATACACACATGAACACAAAGATACACCTGCACTCACAACATTAACATAAAAGCGTACACACACACACACACACACACACACACACACAAAAACGCAGGTACTACAACACAGATAAAATAACCTACAACACACACACACACACACAAACACACACATACACAGCAGTATTAGGTAACAAACAGTGCCTGAGATACGTTATGACCAACAGCAGCAGTGCGTGCTTGTCTGTGAGAAAATAGCATCAGCTAGGAATAACCCAGTTGTAGTACCACTGGCCTATTGTGATGCCACTGGCCTATTGTTGTGTCACGGCCACAGGAAGGCCAGCTACCGACTGCAGCCTAAAATTAGATGAGATACACATCGTTCACACACAACACAGCACTTTATCTCTGTTTGGGGACAGAATCATAAACTAGACTAATGGAAAAACACCCACGCACACACCCTCAGACACACATTCACACACACACACACACCTGAGATAGAAACATTCCCCTCAGACACACAGCCGTCCATTCACACACACACACACACACACACACACACACACATACACAACCAGAAAGGTGATTCCTGGACTGTGTGGCTAAAAGTTTTTACTGTGTGTTAATTTTTCCCCGAATTGTGTGTGTTGCTGTGAACTTACATCATATGTTACTTCTTCCCCCAGGTCTGTTTCCATGATGAAGATCTTGGCGATTTTTTCACAAGGGCCATGGAGTACTCTACTCACAAGAGGAAACTCTGTGTCCTTTAACTTCGTCCGCTCTGATAATCATACACACACATACACACACACACACACACAAACGAAAACAATTACAATCATTTCACACCCATGCTGACATATACCAGTAGCCTACACAAACATACAAATATCGGCCTACACACACACAATCTTACGCAGACTGCCTAATCACGTTTCACAGATGTTATGTTAAATGACATCACAGCATGTGACTGGTGTGAGGGGCAGCTGGATGAAGAGATACGTACCACCTGACTCGTGAACCAAGTACAAAGCAAATTCATCCTCCTTGTTCTCCACCTGCAGAGAGGAAACACACCTAACACACTGCAGCTCGGGAACGCTAACGTCATGCAGCCTAACACACTGCAGCTCAGGAAACGCTTACGTCATGCAGCCCAACACACTGCAGCTCGGGAACGCTAACGTCATGCAGCCTAACACACTGCAGCTCAGAAACGCTAACGTCATGCAGCCCAACACACTGCAGCTGCATCGGAAACGCTTACATCATGCAGCCCAACACACTGCAGCTCAGGAACGCTTGCATCATGCAGCCTAACACACTGCAGCTCAGGAACAATTAAAATTGTACTTTACACAGCCTAGTGCATTTTCATGTAACCATTTGCCAGATACTAGTTAGGCAGATGAGCCTGCAACCCCTGTCCTATAGGAGCTAGAATGCAGTGTAATTATAATATAAATCAGCCTCAACAAGGCAGATGAGCCAACAGAAACAGCAAGATTTGAAGCAGGAGGTGTAGTCTTCACATTTAAATATAAATGACATACAGTTGTAAATATTAGCAAAGGTTTAATCATAGCACTTTATATGAATTCATGTTTGTCAATGCTGAAGTTATTTATTTTTTATTTTTTAACTACATGATATAAACTCCAAGATGGACAGTGTGGTGTGTCATTAAGTCACATAAGCCATGAATCTGTGCATGTTACATTATGTAACACTCTAGTTAATTTTTGACTACTGTATGGGCTTATGTTACAGGAACAGTAGCATTGCACATAGACTCGTACAGGGTGTTATATCTACTTCAGCTGAGGGTGTACGCCATGTGTTGTGTGAAAGGGCTGTGAGATAACAGATGCATGCTGGGAGTGGAGAGAGGGAGGGAGGGGGGAGCTTCACTTACGCGGAACTTCTTGAGAAGCAGGCTGAGCACCTGCTGTGTTGTCTTGGTGCTGTTGATGCGTACGTTGGTGATGGAACCGTAGGCTGGCGTGAACACTGAGGTCTACAGGGTGAAAACCAGAAGATAAACACACAAACTAACAGCCTACTTTATAGAATCACTTATAGAATCATATGGTCAAATTAAGTGACTGTTAAACTGTTGTTATTGTTGGGCAAATAACATTAACATTCTGACCTTGTTGTTCATGTAGGCCAAAACCATTAGAGGGAGTTTGTGTGGGGTAACAGTGCTAACATGCTGCTAGCTGATCCTGTCATTAAAGTGAGTTTGTGTGGGATAAACAGTGTTAGCATGCTGCTAGCTGACCTTGTGATTGTAGAAGTGCCCGTTGATGGAGAAGCGGTGTCTGCGTATGCGCTGCATGTCGTCGGAGCTGCGCAGCTGCGTCCGCCGCTGGATGGACATGAAGCTGGCGTCACTCTGCGTCCTGAGGAGCTGGGGGGTCTCCTCCTCCTCTGGAGCCCCCCCAACTAAAGAGGCTAGAGATGACAGAGGAGCGGCAGCTATTTAGGCGAATTGTCGCAGTAAACCCTCATCTGCCTATGGTAATCAGGCTGACAGCAACAATTATGGATAAATGATTATGCCGGATTATACCTCAGTGATAATTAGCCTTTTCTGATTGGCTGGCAGGTGTCTGACATTTCTGTATATTGGGACACCTAAGAGGCAGATCTGGTCAAAAGTCACCGTTCTATACCAGTACTCTGTTTCTATGGAAACTAAGAATGGTAGGCTAACCTTAAGAGCCATAGTAAATAATGGTGGATTGATAAACTGTGCATCTATATTTCTACTACAGCGAGTGAGTGTGTGTGTGTGTGTGTGTGTGTGTGTGTGTGTGTGTGTGTGTGTGTGTGTGTGTGTGTGTGTGTGTGAGAGTGTGTGTGGCAGACAAGCTAAGAAAGGGTTAAGAAGGCGATACATTCTGTGGTTAAACAACACATGTTTTGACTGAACCAAATATTTTGTTTCTGGTCAATACATACATATACATATTTAGCAACTGTGGTATAAGCAGGATAAAAGGCCTTTGAGATGTCTTGTTATATGAAAATATTGGACTTGGTGGAGGAAACCACTTCTGCTTCTCATCTCATGAGAAGGTCTTTGCCTCCGCCTCATTCTGTGTTTTCGTATACAGCCACGTCTCAGCGGCCATTATCCTTAGATAGTGTTGTCTGCAGCTATCCACAAGTGCAATATTATTGGCCACCTAACTGGAACATTATTGGCTAAGTGGAACACTGACTGCCCTCATCCATAGACAAACATAATTGGCTGGGAAAGGCTTTGTTTGCTATTTCCTGCAGGGAACAATGCAGCGGGTGTGTATGTGTGTGTGTGTGTGTGTGTGTGTGTGTGTGTGTGTGTGTGTGTGTGTTGTGTGTGTGTGTGTGTCAGTGGGTCCCCTTTCACTGCCAGATGAGGAAAAGGGCTGAGCAGGTTCTGCTTTCCCATGAGACCAATGTCTGAGGGCCAGGGAGAGTTTCACATACTTTGAAGTCATCGCTGCAGTAATTTGGGAAGGGGAAACACACAGAAACAGACAGACACACAAAGAAACACACCCTGGAATAACACTGGAATAATACTTGCTGGTAGCCCAAAAGCAGAGCCATGAGCCAGTTCCAGATAAGCACTAAGCTATGATGTGGTACGGTTGTCAGGGATACGCACTAAGGTCTGATGTGGTATGGTTGTCAGGGATGTTGTTGTTGTTGGACTCCAGAGAAGGCAGTGTAGTTGAGCTGAGCTGCAGCTGATCGTTCCTGCATAGGAAAACACACACTGTTTTGAGACTCACAGACAGAGTCACTATCTACAGTCACACTCTCTTGCTCAATGTCAACAACATAACACATGGTGGATGACCAATGCCCCCGCCCCCTCTCAGACGCACACACACACACACACACACACACGCACGCACACACGCACACACGCACACACACACACACCTATTGGAGAGGTCAGATGTCCATATTGTAGAGCAGTTGTAGTGAAATCTCTGGTTCTCGTCATACATCTGTAACCTGATAGGGCGCTTAAGGCCCCAGCAGATGTTGAGTAGACCCTCCATGATCAGCTGGTCTTCTTCCTGTCCATTCAGGACAAACAAGAGTCAGTCATTTAGAACACTGAAGGAGAATACGGAACACAGACAGAACACAACAATCACTTAGACCATTGAACAGTCAAGTACCGAGAACACTGGAGAATCTATACCACTAAAATAGAACACAGAACACAATCAGAATACAGAACAATTAACCAGTATGGTTGCAACATTTCTTACAATATAGCCTAACTTACTACAGTGATGACACTAATAATGAGTAAATATTGAGATTTGCCTGTGTAACTGTTATACTAACCACAATAATAATCACAGTAATATAAGCCTAATGAAATTGTACTATTGTACGTAATTAAGTAACACTTTTTTTATAGCACTTTTCATCCATAGAATTCAGCTCAAACACAACAAAAAATTAAAATAGTGATAAATAGACCACTCAATAATAAACAAAGCTAAAACAAACAATCCAAAGGAGCATAAAACAGGGAAGATCATATAAGTTGAAGAAGAAAACTATTTAAAAATAGTTAAAAATTTCCTCTGGGCCCACCTCTCTAATAGCCTACTTTTGTATTGGGTGTTCCACAGGTTAGGTGCCCACCTCTCTAATAGCCTACTTTTGATTGGGTGTTAGGTGCCCACCTCTCTAATAGCCTACTTTTGATTGGGTGTTCCACAGGTTAGGTGCGTACATTTTTGGGTTAAGGCATAATCTTAGGAATGCAACAAGCCAGCTGGATGTCCTTGGGCCTGATGGTGACTCCCTAGGCGTGGAGTTTTCTAACTTGAGCAGACCAACTGGGTAAACATCTCTGGCCTGCTGAAGAGCCATGACAGCAGAGCACTGGAAGCACACATCAGTCTTGAAGTCCTGACCTGATGACTTCTCTGACCAGACCCTAGAAAGGCATCTTGGGGATCAGCAGCTATGGGACCAGTCTTGAAGTCCTAAGTGATCTCTCTGATGCTGGATGGGCAGCTTGTGGATCAGCACCTCTGTGAACTTCTGGTACCGACGAATCTCTCAGAGCTACAGTACTAGGCATGGACGGATTAAGAAACCACGGGC
The DNA here is from genome assembly GCF_900700415.2 of Clupea harengus. NCBI lineage: Eukaryota > Metazoa > Chordata > Actinopteri > Clupeiformes > Clupeidae > Clupea > Clupea harengus. Next base: position 19,626,180 of record NC_045164.1, read on the forward strand.
CCCTGGGCCTGGACATGTTAAAGCCCCCCCCCCTTCGCGGAAAAAAAATGTGGGCACTCGCAAAACACGCACGCACACACAAACACCATTAGGCGTATATATTTTTTTTTTACCAACAATGTGTTGAATTTAACGGTCGAATTAGATAATTTGGCTATTGTATTGGGAAAGTAAACAGGTCAAAGTTTACTCCGCAACATCCACCTTCGGTGCACTGCCCTGCTATTGTTTCTGACATTACATGTGACAGGGCAACAGCCGAGTGATTATTTTCCAAATTGAAACTGATTAAGACCTACCTGAGCAGCATGGGGCAGGAGAGGCTGAATGGGCTGGCTATTCTGTCCATTGAAAGAGCAAATCATGCATCACCACTTCTATGTTTGAAAGGCGTCGTTCGGCAGGTGTACTGTGCGTGTGTGTACTTGTAGGTCTTGACGTTCAGATTCTGCGCCTAAACTAGCTATATCGTATCGTCTCGTCACATGATCAAATAGAGACTTGACATTGGCGAACAAGATACATATTACCCGCAATATCATTGCATATCTGTATATGACAAAAATAACAAATTAAATAAGAAATTATTCATTTAATTTGAGATCAGCTTTTTAATAGTTTCTATAGTGTATGTACGATAAGCATATAATTGTTTTATTAGATTGTTACTGACGAATTTCCCCCTAAAAATTATGAATACCATGACCAGAGACAGGTTTGCCATTTTGAGGGAATATATAGCATAAGGTATCATCAATGGGTCCACAAATATTCATCCTTGATCACTGTTCGTAACCTACGACGGCTTTGACATCCTATGTTCGAATAAAACACCTATGAACCTTCCGCGTTGGCTGCATTGTATAGTTACGCCCCTGGCGGGCTGCATTTTTTCTAACACAGCACAAGGTACACTCAATTAAAGCCATTAGCAAATGAACAAAATATGCCTTTTTCAACCACAAATAAGAGATACATAACAGCGACCACGCAGAGGCTCTGGCTTAGGGGTCCCTTGAGCTCATGGGCCCCTGGGCCTGGGCCCGGTAGGCCCGTTCGTTAATCCATCCCTGGTACTAGGCCTGTAATCTATCTCTCTCGGAGCTACAGTACCAGGCCTGTAATCTGTCTTTCAGAGCTATGGTAATAGGCCTGTGACAGTGAGACTTTTTCACGCCGGCAGTAGCTAGGATTCCTTAGCAGCGAGCGGCTTCCTCTGGGCTTTGCCACTAGTAGATTAAGTAGGACTCTGCTTGGTGCTTCTCACTGGTAGTACCCTTCCTTGGGATTCTTCAGAAGTATCTAAAAAAAGGCAGTTGGCTAGATAGCAAGTCTAGCCAATATTAGCATAGTCTAGATAGGAAGCCTAGTCTAGATAGGAAGCCTAGCCTAGATTAGCCTAGCCTAGATAGGAAGCCTATCCTAGATTAGCCTAGACAGGAAGCCTAGCCTAGATTCGCCTAGCCTAAATAGGAAGCCTAGCCTAGATTAGCCTAGCCTAGACAGGAAGCCTAGCCTAGATTAGCCTAGCCTAGATAGGAAGCCTAGCCTAGATTAGTCTAGCCTAGACAGGAAGCCTAGCCTAGATTCGCCTAGCCTAAATAGGAAGCCTAGCCTAGATTAGCCTAGCCTAGACAGGAAGCCTAGCCTAGATTAGTCTAGCCTAGACAGGAAGCCTAGCCTAGATTAGCTCTTCAACCCAGTTTAGTGGATACAGACAGGTCTCAGGTGACATTAGCAGAGCTAAATTATATAGGCTTATACTATTAACACAGACAAAAAAAAACATCTAAAAACACGTATAGCGAGTAAACATTAAATGGAATTCAAAATTAAATGAATTAAAATTGTATGTATAGAGCGCCAAAACAACAAAATTGTCCCAAGGCACTTAAAATGTTAATAAGCGTTGCCTCGCCTGCTCCCCCGTTATTAGGCAACTCTCTGTAATGATAGTCATAAGAAATAGGAAAAGTTTATTCTAATTAGCTCATCTTATAATAATCATATTAAATATAAAGAGACCAGTCTATTAAACTACTGTATTAAATAACAGTCACTGTGACGATTAATGATCTTTATCAAGGTGAGGACTTCCTGATGGCAACTGGCTGGCTTTTTGTTCAATGACTACATGCTTCCCTGCAGCACACACACACACACACACACACACATACACGACAATCATCAGCTCTTAACATCTATGGCAACCCTGTTCATAACACACACACACACGATAATCATCAGATCTTAACATCTATGGCAACCCTTTTCCTCACACACATACACACCCACACATGATACAGCTAGAGTAAATACACTGTCTTATCATTCACACACACATACCATCACATGTGCACACACACTAAAATGCATTCACACATCCACCTGACCCCCTCCACACACACATATAATCTTTCTGTTCCATGAGTACGTGTTGAGCTGAGCTGCAACTCCCCCCCCCCCTCCCACACACACACACACACACACACACACATTCTTTCTGTTCCATGAGGACGTGCTGAGCTGCACCACCCACCCCCCACCCTTGGCTCCACCAGCACTATCCAAGAATCCGGAAGTCTCTGGAAAATTCTTTCTGAGTGTGGCCTGTTCCTGCTGACCTAACTAACTCCAAAGCCAAGTCATGTCTCAATGTGTGTGTATGTGTGTGTGTGTGTGTGTGTGTGTGTGTGTGTGTATGTATGTGTGTGCGACTGTGACTGTGTGTGAGTATGTGTATGTCTGTGTGTCTGTGGCTGTGTGTGTGTGTGTGTGTGTGTGTGTACGTGTGTGTGTGTGTGACTGTATTTGTGAGTATGTGGAGTATGTGTCTGTGTGTGTGTATGTGACTGTGTCTGTGAGTATGTGTGTGTGTGTAACTGTGTTTGTGAGTGTGTAGAGTATGTGTGTGTGTGTGTGTGTGACCGAGTGTGTGTGTGTGTGTGTGTGTGTGTGTGTGTGTGTATGTGACTGTGTTTGTGAGTATGTGTGTGTGTGTGTGTGTGTGTGTGTATGTGACTGTGTTTGTGAGTATGTGTGTATGTGTGTGTGTGTGTATGGGCCTGTAGAGGATGGTGATCTAGGCTTGGGTGTGTGTGTGAGGCATGCACTCTTGACCTCTGAGTCACCAGAGAAATGCTGACACAGATACTCATCAGAAAACACACACACAAACATATACTCACTCACTCACACACATACAATCATACACACACACACACACACACACACACACACACACATACAGACACACGCACACGCACACACACACACACACACACACATACAGACACACACACACACACACACACACACACACACACACACACACTCATACTCACTCACACACACATACACACACACAAACATATACTCTCTCACTCACACACAGTCACACACACACACACACACACACGTAACATGTTAAAATAAATTACTAATATATATTGATGAATATGTTATTGTTTAATGGGGCTCGTGCTGTAGACTGCAGGAGGATGGAGATGATTAGCAAACAAAAGTGATGTGGACATAGAAGTTCCATTCTCTCTCTCTCTCTGTCCCTTTCTCTCTCTCTCTCTCTCTCTCTCTCTCTCTCTGTCCCTTTCTCTCTCTCTCTCTCTGTCCCTCTCTCTCTCTGTCTCTCTCTCTGTCCCTTTCTCACTCTGTCCCTCTCCCTCTCTCTGACCCTCTCTCTCCCCTCTCCCTCTCTCTCCCTCTCTCTCTCTCTGTCCCTCTCTCTCTCAAACATATATCCTGATCTTGCAGCCTACATGACATACATACCCAGCATAAAAAAACATCTATATGGCACTGCAGCATTTCCCATGTGTGTGTGTGTGAGTGGGTGAGTGTATGTGCATGTGTGGGTGTGGGTGTGTGTGTGGGTGTGTGTGTGTGTGTGTGTGTGTGTGTGTGTGTGTGTGTGTGTGTGTGTGTGTGTGTGTGTGTGTGTGTGTGTGTGTGTGTGTGCAGATAGGTGGGAACCGTGATCCCAGGCCATCATTGTTAGAAAAATGTAAACATAGCAGCACAGCTGCAACAATGAGGGAAGCCCGTCCACCCAAGCATTGTATCCACACACACACACACACACACACACACACACACACACACACACACACACACACAGACACACACACGCACACACACACCCACACACACACACACACACACACACACACACACACACA
>NC_045164.1:19647875-19657875 GCF_900700415.2 Clupea harengus
AAAAAACACTCATATATCACCCTCTCACCTAAACACACAACATATATCACCCTCTCACCAAAACACACAACATATATCACCCTCTCACCAAAACACACTCATATATCACCCTCTCACCAAAACACACTCATATATCACCCTCTCACCTAAACACACTCATATATCACCCTCTCACCAAAACACACTCATATATCACCTTCTCACCTAAACACAACATATATCACCCTCTCACCTAAACACACTTATATATATAGCACCCTCTCACCTAAACACACTCTACTTTACACTTTACTTTTTTATATTCATTGTTCATATATCTGTATCGTATATATTGTGTTTTTTGGTTCTTATGTGTAGTACTTTTCTTATGTGTAGTACTTATTTGTGTTTTTATGTTTTTATGTTATGTGTAGTACTTATTGTGTTTGTATGTTTTTATGTTTACTGTATGCACCTTCACACCAAAAGAAATTCCAAGTAGGTGTAAACCTACTTGGCAATAAATCTCATTCTGATTCTGATTCTGATTCTGAGATGGGCTGTTAAGTGTGCTACACTGACATCTAGTGGTACTAATGATGAGGTACATCATCACTCCTACAGCTGAATACTTATGAAGACACACACACACTAACACAGCAGCTGCAAACACATGCAACAGACATGAACACACACATAAGCAACAGACATGAACACACACATCACCAACAAACATGAACACACACATTACCAACAGACATTAACACACACATGACGGCGTGAGTGTTCAGACACTGCGACAAGAGTTTATAGGCAAGAGTATTTTTACATTATAGGGCGTTCCATATTAAATTCTTGACAGTGACTCTATCTATACAAGATCACTTAAAACAGTGCAAATCAGTAGTGCCCCTCCACTCTACATAGCCTTTCATAGCCTATACATAGCCTTTCATAGCTTCAACATAGCCTTTCATAGCCTATACATAGCCTTTCATAGCTTCAACATAGCCTTTTATAGCTTCAACATAGACTATCATAGCAGCATAAGCATCCATGTAAACTCTCTTAGCTGTCTTAACGGTTGCATTTGGGGATGTAATACTTGCATAATTGTTACTTGTTACATACTAGATAGGCTGGGAGTATATATGAATGTGCTCCTCAATGATTGTTTAATGCAGCATTTTACAGCTTTAGTTCTATAGCCTAAGCCCAACTTTAGTGTCCAAACACTATGACTGAGTAAAAAAGAACCACTTGAGTTCCCATGGTGCTCTTACAGACACACACACACACACACACACACACACATACACACACGCACGCACGCACACACACACACACACACACACACACACACACACACACACACACACACACACACAGACACACACACCACCTGTGTTATAATAACCCCAGTCACAGACAACATTAACCCTTTTCTACCTAATGTCAACTTAGAACAGTGAAAGCCATAACACAAAATACTCACACACACACACACACACAGAACAGTTGCATCAACAGTTGCATCAACAGTTATATAATTAACCCTTTTATACCCAATATCCACACAGAAGAGTTTAAGCCAAGCAAGCACAACACAAAAAGCCTAGATGCACCTGAGGTCACACACACACGCACACACACACACACACACAAGGCCTAATATGTACCTGAGATACCAATTCAATCCTAATCTGGATGATTTGGTTTAAACCAGAGTACACTCTAGTAAACCCCTTACCACTGACTTTAACATTCTGTTAAAATTCATAATATACTGTATACACACTCCTCTCTCCTATTCCACTGTTTCCCTATCCTGTATCCTCTCTCTCTTCTCTCCCTCCTCCCCTCTCTCCCCCCTCTCTCTCTGTCTGTCTCATCCTCTCTCTCTCTCTGTCTGTCTCCTCCTCTCTCCTCCCCTCTCTCTCCTCTCCTCTCCTCTCCAGGGTCAAGAATAGTCACAGGAAGAAGGTATGCCTGCGGCCAGCCAAGCGAAACAAAGCCAAGGCACACTAACTTTCCGTTGTTGCCCCAAAGACTAAAGCCACGTCCTTTAACTGACCGGCTGCAATGTCAATCATCAAAACAAGTGTGTTTGTATTTTTTTTTATAATAAAACTATGCTGTGCCAGCTAAGAATCTGTTCACCAATTGTTTACTGTTTTGTAACCTAATACTGTTAAAACATTGCAAACTTCATTGCATGGTATGAAGGGGGTATCGAGGGTGTGATCATTTCGTTCTTTTTGCGTTAGTTGAAAAAACTATACATGATAATATGACGCTGTAATATCATAAATAATGGCAGAATGTGAATATTGAATGGTCTGACACCATCCTCGTCTTCTGCTTTTGTTATAAATTATTTAACTCGTTACTCGTCCTCCAAAGGCTTAAAAGCAAGACGCGACCCGTCAGAGAAGAGCTTTGTCCGTGCTTTTTCTCCAGTTGCGCTGGAGAGTTCTGTGCAACGTTGCGCCTCTTTCCCAGAAAATAGCGGAATTGTCCACAGTAAGTAATCTGAGTGATGACCCTCAGTAAAACAAGAGGAATGAGCCAGGACCGTCCTCCCGCTAACACAGTCGAGTAACAAATGCTCAGGCTACAGTGTGTTTAAAGAAAATATTTGTCACATTATCTTCATTCGCAAAGGTTTCTCATTTGAAGGGGCAGCAGCTAAACGACTTTAGATTAAGATAAATAGCAAACACAGGAGGAAGAAAACTGTCTAACAATTATATCTGCGTGACTTCCATAGTCGACCTACACAAACAAACAAATACACACACACACACACACCGTAATACAATCCACCTGAATACCTAAAAATAACGCAAACATTCAGTGTGTCGGCATGTAAAAGCGGCTTACCAGCAGTTTATTTGCCGATGTCTGTGGACTGATGTTTTCTTTGATTAACAAAACTACCTATTAAATTCGCACCATGTTCAAATACAGATGACAGATTTTAATCCGGTAAAGCGAGCAAATGCCCTTGTTCTGCTACTGCTTCGGGGCATTATCGATTTCCACACCCCTTGCGCATGACCCTACTTGCTTTCGGAGACCCCGCCGTGTATGACAAAAAATATCCTAGTAAGAAGGCACGTATAGATCGACATCTTTGTAAACCAATCCTTCCACCAACTGATACGGTGAACGAATGAAAATGAAGGCGGGGCGTTTCTGTCAGCGGTTGCCCTGGGAGACGGACAGGTCCGCTCCTTATCAGACCTCCAGTTTAAGGTGCATCGCTGTTAGGCGCATCGCTTCGGCTTAGTAAGTGTAAATCTCGTGCAGAAAACACCCAACCAATGAACAGATGTAGCGCGAGAACATGATAACGACTCGCGTTCTTGGTGATTTTAAATGACAAATTAAAGAGACGTGATTCCCCAGGGTTGCTTTGACACTGGGAGGTTGCTTCCTGTTTTGCAGCCTGAGACTAAGAATGTGCATTGGGAAAATGTGAGGGAGGGAGCCGGAGAAGCTGATCAGCTATCAGAGGAAGTGGGTTCTAGTGGAGCGCACCGGAGTGGCAGCCAGGGCACTTCCCCTGCAGAAGAAAGATCTGACACAGAGACTTCCTGATAGGGACCGCTCAGCCGGGCTCTGGAAAAATACAAATCCTCGTGATGGAATTATCACATGTTTCACTGACACATTTGTGGTCTGGGGAGTGAGTGTGTAAGTGTGTGTGAATGTGTGTGTGTGTTTGTGTGTTTGTGTGTGTGTGTGTGTGTATGTGTGTGTGTGTGTGTGTGTGTGTGTGTGTGTGTGTGTGTGTGTGTGTGTCTGTGTGTGTGTGGAGCCAGCCAGGCGAGTATGTTGGCAGAGAGATTGGAGAGGCTTTACACCCCAGTTCACCAATACAGAGAGTCTGTGGCTAACAGCCTTGTACTATCCAGCACAATGCTATTTCTCTCTCATACACACACACACACAAACACACACACACACACCACACACACACACACACACACACCACACAGACACACACACACACACACATATACACACACACACACAGACACACACACACACACACACACACACACATACAGACACACACACACACACACACACACACACACACACACACAGTCTAATGGACCAGCAGCAGAATACAAAGAGCATATCTGACTTGGAGGGTCTGTCAGCAGACCCCTGAGGCCCTCATGTCCAGCCTGTCCGGGTCAGCACACACACACTCTCAAAACACACACACACACAGACACACACACTCACACACACACACACACACACACACACACACACACACACACACACACAGTCTCAAAACACACACACACAGTTTCAAACACAACACACACACACACACACACACACACACACACACACTCTCAAAACACACACACACACACACACACACACACACACACACACACACACACACAGTCTCAAAACACACACACACACAGTCTCAAAACACACACACACACACACTCTCTCAAAACACACACACAATCTCTAAAAACACACACACAGATAGAAAAACAAATCCATGCCCTCTCCTAAACATACAATTAATGGTGCATAAATGGTCTGTGTTTGAAACCAGATGAGCAGTGAGACTGGTGACTGGTTCAGAGTTCAGAGTTCAGACTCCTGCTTGTGGGAGCTGAACATGTGATTATGGGATGTTTGGCTGAGGGTCAGGTGTCAGGTTAGAGTGCAGGCTGTTTAGTTTAGAGTTTTATGGCCTGGTTATAGAGGAGGATTATAGCACCAATCCCCAATGTAGAGACAGTAGTCATGTGCTGGCATCGTGAACAGGCTCAGGGTAAGCTTTGATACCCAATACATGTGTTTCTGACTGCTGTGATTTTATGGTAGCAGTCTCTTCCACATACACACACACACACTGGTGTGATTATATGGTAGAAGTCTCTTCCACACACACACACACACACACACACACACACACTGGTGTGATTATATGGTAGAAGTCTCTTCCACACACACACACACACACACGGGTGTGATTCTATGGTAGCAGTCTCTTCCACACACACACACACACACTGGTGTGATTCTATGGTAGAAGTCTCTTCCACACAAACTGGTGTGTGCGGCAGGTTCTGTGTTGTGTGGTTTAATGTTGTTGTCAAGGAGATTTATGTTTCACCTTTTTTACTGCTGTGACATGTTTATGTATGCTCATGTATGTGTGTAAATATTCAATTTAATTCTTAAACTTTGTTGATGCCTTTCTTTTAATCACTATCAATGTTGTATTGGAACCCTCTGCTTTGTTAACACTGGACATGACCGAGCATGCCAATAAAGTTACCATCATCATATAGCAGAAATCATCACATATAATAACTCATCATAAATCATTAACCATCATATGACATGGACCATAAATCAGCATATTATATAAATCATAATATGGCACAAATAATAACTCATCATACGGCATTAATCATAAATGGGCTCATGTTTTTTGATTTTGTTTAGCTTTGCTTTCATTCGTAGGGAGCCCATTGTAACATCTGGTCGGGGACTGCACATGAAAATTAGCCTTTTTAGTTAACTCTCTCAGATTTAGAGTCAATGAGTCAATAAATAAATAAATGTGATGTGTATAAAATATGTAAATATAATATAAATATAAAAACTGCCCTGAGAGATGTAATAAAAACAATAACTCTTTAATTATAATTTAGTTATAATATAATGTATAATTGTTATTTTTGTTACGGTGGTTTTTTGTTTGTTTTCCATCTCATGTGACTGACACTGTCCTAACTGGGTCTGCTGATGTCTCAAGACAAGGTTATTGAGTTCATGGGTCCTCACACACACACAGACTCAAGTACACACACACACACACACACACACACACACACACACACACACACACACACACACACACACACGCAAACACACACACACTCACACACACACACATTGAGTTCATGAGACCTACCCCAGACCACACACTGAACCCTGTGTGTGTTTAAGTACATGTTTGTGTGTTTCTGTTGTTGTTGTTGTTATTGTTATTGCAAGGACTTCCTACTGTAAACCAGTCAACTCTCTGGGGTGATGCTACCAGGAGAATTCTAAGCAGGATCTCAGTGGAAACCATTGCCACTGTGTGTCACTGGCCCCGTCTCCCAGACAACGCTCTCTATCTGTGACGGAAAAGTGGAGTTTGGTTGGTTTCCTCCCTCTGGCTGCATTAGCAATCTACAGAAATAGATAACGGATCAAGAACCTGAAACTGAATCAGATTTAGTGTGTGAGGAAATGAGACTTACTGGTTTAGATATCATAGTGAGGTTGAACCAGTGCGCAAAACACACATACTTTGTGTTCTATGGACTAGTCACATCACATGCTGGAGTTATTTTTTGACACTAGCTCTGCACTTGGGTCCAACATTGCTCAGTGGGCTAAGCTCTAGGTTAGCAATCTAGTGTCCTGGGTTCAATCCCTGACTCTGGCCTGACTATAGTAACATATCTACATATCTATATGTTCCAATCAACCAATTTCTTTTCAAACATGGTTTGCTTTACAGTGCAGTCTTTGTCACGCTGTCATGCGTGCATGCGTGCGTGCGTGCAAGAGAGAGAGAGAGAGAGAGAGAGAGAGAGAGAGTCTGAGAGAGAAAGAGTCTGAGAGAGAGAGAGAACGAGAGAGAGAGAGTCTGAGACTACTCTCTGTCAGTAGATAGTTCCTCTAGAGAAATGAGCTGCTGCCACCTCCAGGTTGTGTGTGCAAACCATGAACGAGAATACTGCAGACACCACTGGGTGGAACACACACACACACACACACACGCACACACACACACACACACACACACACACACACACACACTCACACACACACTCCATCTTTGTTGTGGTTTGGACAGCACACAACATAACTGGATCAAGCCAGGCACGGCTGTTGATTTCAGAACAGTTCCAAACAGATCAGCGCCACAGTATAAAATTTTATTCCCATAGGATAATTGACAACACTGGTCTCCAAAGACCCTGTCACTAAGTGACCGTGTAATCTACAGACAATGCTGTATACCACATTTATATCACATTCCTACTGCTTGACAGACTATACTACAATTATGATTATGTACATCTGATTTATGTACGACAGCTTGTGATTAATATAATGGCTAAAGAGTGAGAAGCAGTTGCACCTCTGAGATAAATAGTCTACCTTCTCCCTTCCCGTTTAATGTGAACGTGAGTATACTGCATCTAGTATGTACACTCCCCCTTCCTACTAGCTGTGAGTGAGTGTACTGCATCTAACCCCCCCACTGATGCTCTTCGGTGTGTATGTGTGTGTGTGTGTGTGTGTGTGTGTGTGTGGTGTGTGTGTGTGTGTGTGTGTGTGTGTGTGTGTGTGTGTGTGTGTGTGGGGGAGGGTTATATAGGATGTGAGGGGTAGTAGTGTCTAGAGATGGGGTCTGTTGTGGGGCAGTATAGTCTAGAGATGGGGTCTGTTGTGGGGCAGTATAGTCTAGAGATGGGGTATGTTGTGGGGCAGTATAGTCTAGAGATGGGGTCTGTTGAGGGACAGTAGAGTGTAGGCATGGAGTCTATGAGGGGATCATGGGTGCTTTGTCGGAGGTGGTCTCCTCTGAGTCCATGTAGGGGTACTCCTCCATCTCCGTCTCCTGACCACCATCCTCAGGGTGTCCCCCAAAACACCCCTGCCGATTGCTCCCCCTTCTTATCTGTCTGGGGGGGGACGGGCGCCCCTGGAGATCCGCACTGACACTTTGGGGCACCTGAAGACGGCTGTTGCTAGGCAGGAAAGCTAAAGAGGATGGGCGCCCCCCCGTGATGATGTGGAAGAAGGAGAAGGTGTGCTCAGTGGCGCCCCCTTCGGTCACATGCACGTCATCGAGGGAGGGGTCGCTGTAGGTCTTCTGCTCATCAGCCTTGTTCCGTTTGCTCAGGATGAAGTTGAGGAAGCCGGTGACCAGCAGCATGGTACCTGACATGGAGGGGCACCACACGTAAACACAGGGGCAGGTAAGCTACACCTGGCTCAGAGCACAATATTTTAATCTTTTTGTAGTTATCTGAAGTTATCTTTAGGTTTTTAGGCCAAGGTGTTAAAGTCTGTGTGCTGTTTGTTATCGTAACGGTGTTAATTATCGGACGGCGTGAGCATATCGATTGTTAATCCATTATTAAACTTAGCATTTTGATTGTTTAACAGAATGGCCGATTTTTGACACAGTCCGATAACTGACAAAGCTACGCTAGGACCTTTGCGAACACACATAGAGGAACACACACTCTAGATCATGCACATTAGAGAACACACACACACTAGATAACACACACTCTAAATAATACATTAGAGAACACACACACTAGAGACCATACACTCGATAACACACACATACACACACACACACTAGAGAACAGACACTAGAGAACATACACTAGAGAACACACACACACTGGAGAACAGACACTAGATAGCCCACACTAGATAACACAACATACACTACAGAACACACACTAGAAAACCCACTTACTACAGAACACACACTAGAGAACCCACACACCAGAGAACACACACTCAAGAACACAAACAGAGAAATACAGTAGAGAACAAACAGAGGAGAAAACTGGAGAACACACAATAAAGAGCACACAGGGAGGAACCCAGAGGAACCTTTGAGAACACACATGGAGAAACATAAACGCAACAACAAACTGGAGAACAGCGCTGAAGGAGCGCACACTAATGAACACACACACACATGAAATCACACTCTAGTGAACACACGCACATTAAAGAACACACACACACACACAGTAGTGAACACACACACACTAGTGAACACACACACTCTAGTGAACACACACACACTAAAGAACACACACTCACAGTAGTGAACACACACACACTAGTGAACACACACACACACTAGTGAACACACCTGGGATGAGCACGTGCCAGAGAAGCACGGGTGCAGGAAGCACACCACCGACATCATGGTGTAGTAGAGAAACTTCTGGAAGCCTCCCAGGCCAGCCATCTTCTTCCACACCACAAACACCTTCCAGCCTGGAGGACAGCTGAGGAGAAGAGAGGGGAGGAGAGAGCAGGGAGGTGGAGGGGAAGATAGGGGAAGGATGGGATAGAGGGACAGTGAAGAGAGGTGGATGAAGTAGTAAGGAGGAGAAAAGGAGTGGAGAATTAATATAGAAACTCCCTGGCTGTTTAATATGGGACATGTTTATGATTGGGTAAGTGTGTGTGTGTTGTGTTCATGTGACAGCCATGTAGTTGGGTACTTTTACAGGAGATAAGGACATGTCTATGATTAGGTAAGTGTGTGTGTGTGTGCGTGTGTGTGTTCATGTGACAGCTGTGTAGCTGGGTACTTACGGGAGACAGGTGTCCAGTAGTGAGTCGATGAAGAAGGCCATTTCAAACAGCATCATGCCCGCGGAGGACACCCTGGCCAAGAAACACATCAAAACCTCCAGAAAACCTCCAGACATCGCATATAGGAAACGGATATACCTTTATCAATAAATCCATATAGGCATATACCTTTATCAATAAATCCATATAGGCATAATCCTTTATCAGTGACTCCATGTAGGGATATACCTATATCAAAAAAATCCATATAGGCATATACCTTTATCGAAAAAATTCATATAGGCATATACCTTTATCAATAAATCCATATAGGCATATACCTTTATCGAAAAAATTCATATAGGCATATACCTTTATCAATAAATCCATATAGGCATATACCTTTATCAATAAATCCAAATAAGGACTTTATCAGTGACTCCATAGAGGGATATACCTTTCTCAGTAACTCCATATTGGGATATACCTTTATCAGTGACTCCTAGATCTTTATCAGTGAAGCCACCAATACTGTCTCACACTAATACTACATGCTGGCACATACACACACACACACACCTAATACACCTAATACACCTAATCCAATCTGGCTTTAGAGCCCACCACAGCA
>NC_045164.1:19665375-19749085 GCF_900700415.2 Clupea harengus
ATATACAAGAATCCTCGTTCTGTGCTGACACAGTGTCTTTGGGGTAAAGTGTCTGCCTAACATAAGTATGACACACACATACTTAAACATACACAGAAGTAGTAGAAGCAGTAGCAGCAGTTGTAGTAGCAGTAGTAGTAGTTGGCACTGAATGAAGAGTGCGTTACAAATGAAATGAATTATTATTATTATTATTAGTAACAGTAGAAATAGTTGTAGCAGAAATAGTAGTAGTAGTAGCAGCAGCAGTAGTATCAGCAGTAGTAGTAGTAGTAGTAGCAGCAGCAGTAGTAGCAGCAGCAGCAGCAGCAGTAGTAGTAGTAGCAGTAGTAGTAGTAGTAGCAGTAGTAGTAGCAGTAGTAGCAGTAGTAATAGTAATTGTAGTAGTAGTAGTATTATTTGATTTATTTCTAGCAGGAAATACTGGGTTTCCCCACCTGTGCTGATATTGTCACAAACTTCCCACATGTCACAATCACATCACATGACCACAATCCCTCTCATCCCATTGGCTTAGATGTGGTCCGTGATATATAAAATAAGCACACAGTCCTGTGTGTGAGCGAGGAGAACAGGTCCTGGTGAAACTCCCGTGTCAATATGTGTTCAGCTGGGGCTCTTTTCAATTTGAGAGTTTGAAACAGCACAAAGTCCTCACAGACACGAAAGGCCAGTGCTGGGTGGGGTAGCATAGGTGTGTTTAGCTGGGGCTCTTCTAAAGCTAGTGAGTTTAAAGCAGTATAAGGTCCTCACAGAGGGCACAGAACAGACACTGGTGAACAGCCCATAGCCAGAGCTGAGTGAAAGCTGTGTGTGTTGAGCATGAAAATGAAGACTCCTGGAGTTGTGCTGCTGTTGCTGTGGTCTGGTCTGGTTGTGGTTGCAGCAGAGAGTGGAGGCCTCCAGGATGAAGCTACAGCCCCAACCCAGCTAACCTGCCAGCCTGACATCCACACTGTGCTGAGAGAGATGAGCGCTCTGATGGCGGAGCAGAGAGTGGAGCTCAGATACACCAAGACACAAATGGACGCCATGGAGACCAGACTGACTGAGAGGCTGGCTGCAAGTGAGAAAAAAGCAGAGGCCATGGAGACCAGTCTGAGAGCCAGTGAGAGGACAGTGGAGGAGCAGAGAGCTGTTATTAGGGAGCTGAAGGAGAAACAGGAGGAGCAAGCAGCAGCTGTGAGAGCTATAGGAGGCAGTGTGAAACTCACAGGGAGTCAGGTGGAGGAGTTGAGGAGGGAGAGAGAGGAGAGGAAGGTGTCTTTCTCTGCCTCACTGGTAGCATCTGGAGATGTAATTACAGGACCCTTTAACTCAGCAACTCCCCTGGTCTACAAACACATCTTCACCAACATTGGGAATGCCTACAACCCAAATACAGGTGAGAAAAGCTGTCAGTAAGTGTAAGTGTAAGTCTGATGTTAATGTACTATAATGTGTCCTGTCAGTGGCTGGAGCTGTTGCCACTCCGCCCCTGTTTTGTAAACAGATGGTCTCTGTCTGGCTTTCTGAGTGTTTGTTTCTCTTTCCGTCTCAGGGGTCTTCACAGCTCCAGTCAGAGGGGTCTACTACTTTAATGTCTTTGTGTTTGGGAATGGCCATGAATCAAGACCTTCCGGAGTCTCTCTCCATAAAAACGGAGAACATATTGTCATTGCCTACAGTGTCCAGAACACCGTTCACATGGCAGCCTCCAATGGGGCTTCTCTGCTGTTGGAGGTGGGGGATGTGGTCTACCTGAAGCTGTGGCCCAATGCCTGGGTGAGAGACAATTATAACCACCACACCACCTTCTCTGGACACCTGCTCTTTGCTATGTGAAGAAGCATCAGAACCTTCAAAGACAAGGGCAAGAACCATTTTAGATAAGATTAAGCCTCATTCTCAATGTGCAAACCCAATGACGTGTATCTAACTAGAAGATCAAGAAGAGTAGTATCATGCACAGACACAGTGCAGATTAAGTTTATATTAATTCTATATCATCATGTGTGTTGTGAGCTCTGAGTGATCACACAGGCTTCAGTGATCACAGGTGATACTCCACCCCTTCTGGAGATGCCAGTGGTTACTGGTGACTTTCTCCCTGTCTGGAGCTGCCTGTGGTCTGTCACTGGTGACTTTCTCCCTGTCTGGAGCAGCCAGTGGTTACTGGTGACTCTCTGCCTGTTTGGAGCTGCCAGTGGTCACTGGTGACTCTCCACTGTGACTGGAGCAGCCAGTGGTCACTGGTGACTCTCTCCCTGTTTGGAGCAATCAGTGGTCACTGGAGACTCTCCACTGTGTTTCGAGCTGCCAGTGGTCACTGGTGACTCTCCCTGTGACTGGAGCAGCCAGTGGTCACTGGTGACTCTCCATGAGACTGGAACAGGGCAGGCGTCTAGGCTTGGTGACTAATGGGAGGTTACTAGATTAATAATTTTACTGTTTTTGTTTGGTTCTTAAAATCAAGTTGTCATATGTGAAACCCACTTAGCACTTGCCCTGTGATCATATCATGTGAGATGTTTGCTTGATGTTGGTGTCCTTGACTTTTTGGGTGACTATGCTGTGGATTCTTTACAGGGATTGTAATGGTATGTCAGGTTTTTTTTAAATTCATTACACAATTAAATATCGATCGCAAAGCTATGTGTGTCGTTGTAAATCACACTCTGCTAAAATAAAGATGCCAGGTTTTTTCTGGAGCTGACTGTCCTTAACCTGTTTGTAACTGTCTGTCCCTTACCTGTCTGTAACTGTCTGTCTCTTACCTGTCTGTAACTGTCTGTCTCTTACCTGTCTGTAACTGTCTTCTCTGACCCCATTTGGATATTAGTGCCCCCTTCGATACCACTGTAGTAGTTGCAGTCTGAAGGGGAGGATTAGGTCGAATGTCATTGTGTGTTTATAGCAAACTCTTTTTCTGCTATTAATATTATTTGTATTATTAAGACATACTAATAATTGTAGTAGTGGTAGCATTTGCAAAACTTCTATTTGTAGTTTTGTAATATTTATGGTAGTACATTCTCCCACATCTAGCAGGAAATACTGGGTTTCCCCACTGGTGCTTTTAGTGTCACAAACTTCCCACATGTCACAATCACATCACATGACAACAATCCCTGTCATCCCATTGGCTGAGATCCTGGTCCTTGATAAATAAAAGGAGCACACAGTCCTGTGTGAGAGAGAAAACTGGTGACACACTGCCCCTGTCTATATTTGATCAGCTGGGGCTCTTCTGAACTAGAGAGTTTGAAGAAGTTCAAAGTTCGCACAGAGCACAGAGCTGACACTGGAGAACAGCCCATAGCCAGAGCTGAGTGAAAGCTGTGTGTGTTGAACATGAAGACTCCTGGAGCTGTGCTGCTGTTGCTGTGGTCTGGTCTGGTTGTGGTTGCAGCAGAGAGTGGAGGCCTCCAGGATGAAGCTACAGGTGCAGCCCCAACCCAGCTAACCTGCCAGCCTGACATCCACACTGTGCTGAGAGAGATGAGCGCTCTGATGGCAGAGCAGAGAGTGGAGCTCAGATACACCAAGACACAAATGGAAGCCATGGAGACCAGACTGAGAGCCAGTGAGAAGACAGTAGAGGAGCAGAGAGCTGTTATTAAGGAGCTGAAGGGGAAACAGGAGGAGCAAGCAGCAGCTGTGAGAGCTGTAGGAGGCAGTGTGAACCTCGCAGGGAGTCAGGTGGAGAAGCTGAGGAGGGAGAGAGAGGAGAGGAAGGTGTCTTTCTCTGCCTCACTGGTGGCATCTGGAGATGAAACCTTTGGACCTTTTACAGTATCAACACCCCTGGTCTTCAGAAATACCTTCGTCAACATCGGAAGTGCCTACAACCCAAACACAGGTATTACAGCATAGTGGAATAACTCAATATATGTGTTAAAAGTAACCCAGGCAAAAAGAAAGTACACTGAAGTCTATTTAATTGAACTATTCTTAGTATACTTGTATGCACTCATGGTTAATTAACTTAAAGTGTGACTTAGTATTGAGGTAGAAATGTACCTGTAATTAGTGCATTTGTATACAAATGTTTTATAATAAATCAACTCAAATTGAACTTGATAGTAGTGCATGAAAATCCACTAAACTTGAACTTATATTTAACACATTTAAAGCACACTATTATGTAATGGACAAAAACAAAACATTTCCGTGTATATTGGGGGTAGTATAATTTATATGAATATACTAAACATCAATTTAAGAGTTAGTGGTAATTAGTGTACTTATATTAAGTACACTGAAGTTCTACTGAGGTAGAAATGTACTTGTAATTAGTACATATTATATATTTATTGCACTATTTGTAGCACAAAAAATTATAGTGTGGTAGAAATGTACTTGCTGATATTGAAGTACACTTTAGTTCATTAAAAAACATACATGAATTGAGATGAAAAATGTAATTTTTTCTGATATTATCCACATCTGAAACTGTGTTCTAACATTCCACTTTTCCAATCTGTTTTACAAAATGTGACTACTATTACATATACATTGAAACATCATCTTATTTTGGAGATTTCTCTAATTCAGCAGTATTAAATAATGTGTGTTACAGTTCCTTAACTTTTCTCCCTGTTTTTCTGTCTCAGGGGTCTTCACTGCCCCTGTCAGAGGGGTCTACCACTTTGTGTTCTTTTTGTTTGGGAATGGCCATGCATCTACCCCTACAGGGGCCTCGCTCTATAAAAATGACAAACACATGGTCATTGCATACAGTCACCAGACGGGCCAGTATGTAAAACCCTCCAATGGGGCTTCTCTGCTGCTGGAGGTGGGGGATGTGGTCTACCTGAAGCTGTGGCCCAATGCCTGGGTGAGAGACAATGAGAACCTCCACACAACCTTCTCTGGACACCTGCTCTTCACCATGTGACTAAACATCAGAACAGACCCAGGGCTTCCGACGCAAGGACAGCCAGTGGTTACTGGTGACTCTCCCCGTGACTGGAGCAGCCAGTGGTCACTGGTGACTCTCCCCATGACTGGAACAGGGCTGGCGCCTAGGCTGGCTGACAACATTTACAATTTTACTTTTTTGGTTCATAGATGATGTTTGCTCATGTGAAACCCACTTAGCACTTGTCCTGTGATCAGTGAAACATCTCACATCCATGTGAGATGTTTACTTGATGTTGGTGTCCTTGACGTTTTGGGTGACTATGCTGTGGATTATTTACAGGGTTTTGTAATGGGATGTCAGGGAGTTTTTTAATTCATGACACATTTCAATATCAATCACAAAGGTATGTGTGTCGTTGTAAATCACACTCTGCTAAAATAAAGATGCCAGTTTTTTTCTGTAACTGTCTGTCCCTTACCTATCTGTCCCTGACCTGTCTGTAACTGTCTTCTCTGACCCCTTTTGGATATTAGTGCCCCCTTTGATACCACTGCAGTAGTAGCAGTCTGAAGGGGAGGATTTGGTCACATTTCATTGTGTTATTATAGCAAACTCTTAACTTTTCTGCTATTAATATTATTTGTATTATTATTATTACTAGTAGTTGTAGAATAAGAAGTAATAATGATTGTAGTAGTGGTAGCATTTGCAAAACTGCTATTTGTAGTTTTGTAATATTTATGGTAGTACATTCTCCCACATCTAGCAGGAAATACTGGGTTTCCCCACTGGGGCTGATAGTGTCACAAAATTCCCACATGTCACAATCACATCACATGACTACAATCCCTGTCATCCCATTGGCTGAGATCCTGGTCCTTGATAAATAAAAGGAGCACACAGTCCTGTGTGAGAGAGAGAACTGGTGACACACTGCCCCTGTCTATATTTGATCAGCTGGGGCTCTTCTGAACTAGAGAGTTTGAAGAAGTTCAAAGTTCGCACAGAGCGCAGAACAGACACATAGCCAGAGCTGAGTGAAAGCTGTGTGTGTTGAGCATGAACATGAAGACTCCTGGAGCTGTGCTGCTGTTGCTGTGGTCTGGTCTGGTTGTGGTTGCAGCAGAGAGTGGAGGCCTCCAGGATGAAGATACTGGTGCAGCCCCAACCCAGCTAACCTGCCAGCCTGACGTCCACTCTGTGCTGAGAGAGATGAGCGCTCTGATGGCAGAGCAGAGAGTGGAGCTCAGATACACCAAGACACAAATGGAGGCCATGGAGACCAGACTGAGAGCCAGTGAGAATAAAGCAGAGACCATGGAGACCAGACTGAGAGCCAGTGAGAAGACAGTAGAGGAGCAGAGAGCTGTTATTAAGGAGCTGAAGGAAAAACAGGAGGAGCAAGCAGCAGCTGTGAAAGCTGTAGGAGGCAGTGTGAACCTCACAGGGAGTCAGGTGGAGGAGCTGAGGAGGGAGAGAGAGGAGAGAAGGGTGTCTTTCTCTGCCTCACTGGTAACATCTGGTAGTGAGACTTTTGGTCCCTTTAGTAAGCCAACCACACTGATCTACAGACATGTCATCACCAACACTGGAAGCGCCTACAACCCATATACAGGTGTGACTCTAAAGACACAGCCCAGATTCAAACTGTAGGAATCATACTACTGTCATGCTGACATCATTGATATTTTGTATAATTATTTTTCTATTTTCCTTCTACTGTAGGGGTCTTCAGGGCTCCAGTCAGAGGTGTCTATTACTTTGCTGTATTTGTGTATGGAGGTGGTCATGCATCTACAACTACAGGAGTCTCTCTCCATAAGAATGAAGAACATGTTGTCATTGCTTACAGTCACCAGCCAAGCTTACAGTACAGCTCTTCTAATGGAGCTTCTCTGCTGCTGGAGGTGGGCGATGTGGTCTATGTGAAGCTGTGGCCCAATGCATGGGTCCATGACAGCTATAACCACCACACCACCTTCTCTGGCAACCTGCTCTTCCCCATGTGAGAGAAGCAGTAGACTGATGTAGAAGTTATGTTGGGCGTGGAGTGACGCTAGCAGTGAGAAACAGACAGAATGGAACACACTCCTCTCCTTGTTTCCTACATGGTCACTGGGTGGGTCTGGGCAATACTTTTAGTGTGACATGAAGTCAGTCGTTCTCTTTGGTTGCTGGATCTGTGCTTATTGTTTGCTCTTAGTTAAACTCTGTTTTTTTGGTTGGTTGGTTTGGTTGTTGTGCTGAATGTCAAAGGACTTTTATACACTGTTAGCATGTTAACATGCGTTTGCAGGCACTAGTTATGAAACCTACCTACAAAGGCTTTGTCTGTGTAATGTACATAATCAATATTGTTAAGTACATTATCAAATGCATTTTCATTACTCATTCAGATATACTGTATTTGTATTGACTCTCTGGTGTCCTTATTTCTCTTTTCCCATTTGAGTTTACACTTGGTGTAATATATGTCATCGTTCTTGAATGCAAAATCTCTCTCTCTCTCTTTCACACACACACACACGCACAAACTTCCTTGTGCCTAAAATTTGCATTGTTTCTAATGAAAGCACTTCACCATCAGTTAGTTAAGTTACTAGAAGTAAACCAAATGAAATAATGCCATAAACAACACTGGGAGGAGTCACTGGATATGAACACTTGCATTATGTATTACTTTTAAACAAAAAATAAATAAATAAAAATAAAATATGTATTATGTTTCCTGCTGATCTAATGAAATGGAACATGAGAGTTAGGATATGCCATCACGGTCAAGACACAGAAAAGAACATCAGCCTCTCAGAAATATGTCTCAGAGATAGAGCAGAACTAATCAGACTACATATCAACACATCACGTTTCAAAACTCACAAATAAACGTCACGCGATTCACAAATGTATTTCCTGATTCACATATAAATGTGCATCGATTTGAGTGATGAAAACATTTGACCCCGCCCCCCTGGCAGCCGCTAGGCCTTTCTTTTAGCGTAAGCTTGTTTAGCAGAACAAAACTTGCCCCGGCGTCGTCACTCAGTGCCTCTACCCGTAGCTGCCCGGTGTTGCGAGCGTTCAGATACACCTGCCTCCACCCCTCCCCACAGGGCAGGCACACATACCCCTCAGCCAGCTGGCACTGCACGGACTCCAGGGGGCGATGGGCTGGCTTGCCTGCCAGGTGTGCAGGTCCTCGTTGCGCGGCACCACAGCATGGGTGTTCACACCCTCACAGCACCACCGGCAGCTCTGGCAGTGCCAGCAGCCCTTAGGCAGGCACGAGCAGTGGGCACCTCCTTAGGCAGGCACGAGCAGTGGGCACCTCCTTAGGCAGGCACGAGCAGTGGGCACCTCCTTAGGCAGGCACGAGCAGTGGGCAGCAGCCCAGCTGGATCCCGTGGCCCGGTCCCACAGCGAAGGTTTGGTAATTGGTAAAGATGCTGTCCATGACCCTGCTCGTTAAGTCGCTCCAGTTCTCCCCGCAGTCTGTGCTGGTGACGTAGCATAAACGAGTCTGGTCTGGCTTGAGCATACATTCCAGAGTTGATGCAGATGAAGAACAGAAACAGTGTCTTTGTGTTCCTCTCAAACACAGGACAGGGGGTTCATGGTGCGGTAGCCATCTTTGGTCGCCTTTATCAAGTCCTCTGTGGGAGACCACTGGAAATAACATTGCTAGTTTGAAATGAACAGTGGGCACAAAGACTACATGAGTGTACATGATTTATAGGCCACTACTGTAGTTTCTATTCTATTCCATTCCATTAGGAATCAATCTTCTACCAAACACTGTTCAATGGAAGGTGTCAGAGGCACTGACCAGTAAGTAATCAGAGCCTAGCAGTCCTCCTAGTGGTACTTACCAATGGTCAGTGCAAGGTTTATACAATCTGGATTTCTAAATGAGAAGAAGCGCCACCTCTGATATCTAATCAGAATATGCAATATGTCCAGTGGCCTATGGAATATGCACAGTGGCCTATGGAATATTTAATGTGGCCTATGGAATATGTCCAGTGGCCTATAGAAGGCACACAAACTATGCACTAAAACAAGGCACAAAAACAGTATCCACACATCTATATACACCAACTTCACCTCACAGCAGGGAGTTTTTTTTTTGTCTCACGCCTTCCACGGCCTCTCATGCCTGTCTCTCCTCAAAAAGCTCTCTCTCATGGAGTGAGTCACCCTTTACATAGGGGCAGCCACTTGGGCTCAATTGGTCCAATTTGGCCCCCTGGGTCCAACCACTGTCGTGGGGGATCCCGGACCCAACCATTGTGGTGGGGGAGTCCATGGCCGTAGTTTCAGGTCCAGTCTCTCTCAGGGCCGTAGGCCCCTTGCCCAACCCACCTCCTTTTTCAGACGGACTTGGGAAATATATATGAAGAAAACTGTTGAGGACTCACCTCCCTTCTGTAAGGCTGGGAAACAACATCAGTGTCAGCACTAAGCAAACCAACCAGGTTTGAATTCATGGAGCGTGTGTGTGTGTATGTGTGCGAGGGGTGGATATATTTAAAGGAGACATGGTTTCTATTTGAATGTGTTTTTCTATGTACCTGTAATTGTGATTTATTTCCAAATAAAATAATTAAACAATAATATACAGACAGGTCCCTCCCCACAATGAAAGGTTTATGACTGAAATTCAAATCATTTCCTGGTCTGTTCATGTGGATAATTTGTGACATGTAGTGAATGAGGGGAATGAAATCCCCCCCCCTTGCCTTTCTCGAACACATTCATTTAGCCGTTGCCAGGTGATCTATTAACGATTCGACTTTAAGCATTTAGCGTCTATTCCCACACAACGCTATAACACTAAATAAACGCTTAATAAATGCATGGTTTTCACTGTGAGTGGGAATATGTGTGTGTGTGTACATAAGAGGAGAGGGTGTAGCATTAAAATGTGTAGCTTAAAATGCCCATCCCGTACAACTTGTATGTTGTATAATGGCTAGTAGCTCTCGCACCACGACTACATGGCATTTCTTTTTATGTGACAAGATGATGTAACATTGAATAAACTGTGGTTAATACACAG
Organism: Clupea harengus; assembly: GCF_900700415.2. Classification (NCBI taxonomy): domain Eukaryota; kingdom Metazoa; phylum Chordata; class Actinopteri; order Clupeiformes; family Clupeidae; genus Clupea; species Clupea harengus. The sequence continues at coordinate 19,675,278 of NC_045164.1, forward strand.
GTACCGTAAAAACACAGGTTTATTTCATAATATTACATGAAATGTATTTGCGGAAAAAACAATATTCTCCTGAATGCCTCAGCCACACACCTGTGTATTACAGCTGACACCTGATTTGAGTAGCACTAATCAGAGACTTATGAAGCAGATAAAACAAATAAGGAAACAACAGACAGGGACAATCACAGGACCTTGAAAACAAGAGTAAAATGTAGGACATGCCTGCTAAAGTAAAATACAAGAGCAACAACAACTAAATCTATTAATTTAGAAGAAGTGATCAATATGATCAATTATTCCTTTCACTCCTTAGGTAATCGCTAGTCACTAGTTTACGGATGTAGTTCTGTGTGGATTGTCTTTGGGTTTATGTACCGGGTTCTGCACCAGTCACTGGTTCTGTTACACTGTGAAGAGCAGGTGTCCAGAGAAAGTGGTGTGAGGATAGCTCAGATTATCCCACACACGTGCGTTTTCCTTCAGTATCAGGTTCACCACATCTCCCACCTCCAGCAGCAGAGAAGCTCCATTGGAGGGGTTGACACTGTAGCCGGCCTGTTGACACCATGCAGTGACCACAAGCTCCCCATTTTTATGCAGAGAGATGACACTAGGGAAGGAGGCATGACCATGGCCGTGTAGGGCAAAATAAAAGTGGTAAACCCCTCTGACTGGAGCTGTGAACACACCTGGATGGATGGAGAGAGAGAGAGAGAGAGAGAGAGAGAGGGAGAGAGAGAGAATGACACAGAATCAAAGCTTCCTATTCCTATGCCTTAGCCATAGTTTAACAGCTACTCCTTTCTACTAATTGATCTACACATGCATAGTAACTCCATTCCTATTACTGTAACAGAGTCATAGCAACTCCATTCATATTACTGTAACAGAGCCAAAGGTACAATTTAGAGATCAGAGTTAAGTAATGCTGGACATCCAAATATCCATAATCAAGAATTTTCGAATGATGTACTATTCTATCAGTTTCACCTGATTTTATTAATTTTATAATTAATTTATTGGGCCTGTAGTTTGTATACATTTTTATTACCTCAGTGTGCGGGAATAATACAAAATGCAAAGTGCTGTGATTCATCATCTATCCACAAGAAGGTAACACAGAGATAACAGCCACAGAAAACAAACAGGCTGATGCTATAATACCTGTATTTGGGTTGTAGGCGTTCCCAATGTTGGTGAAGATGTGTTTGTAGACCAGGGGAATTGCTATGTTAAAGGGTCCTGTAGTTCCAGCTCCAGATGCTACCAGTGAGGCAGAGAAAGACACCCTCCTCTCCTTTCTCTCACTCCTCAGCTCCTGCACCTGACTCCCTGTGAGGTTCACACTGCCTCCTACAGCTCTCACAGCTGCTCCTTGCTCCTCCTGTTTCTCCTTCAGCTCCTTAATAACAGCTCTCTGCTCCTCCACTGTCTTCTCACTGGCTCTCAGTCTGGTCTCCATAGTCTCTGCTTTATTCTCACTTGCAGCCAGCCTCTCGATCAGTCTCGTCTCCATGGCCTGTATTTGTGTCTTAGTGTATCTGAGCTCCACTCTCTGCTCCACCATCAGTGCGGTCATCTCTCTCAGCACAGTGTGGATGTCAGGCTGGCAGGTTTGTTGGGTGGAGACTGTGGCAGCAGCTTCAGTTCTCTGTGCTGCACCCATAACCTCATTCTCTCTGGTCTCTGCTTCACCATAGTGGTCCTGGTGAGTGATGTCATTTTCACCGATGGGCTTTCCTCTGATCTGCGTCTCAGCCAAACAGCAGCACAGCAGCACCAGTAGAGCTCCAGAAGTCTTCATGCTGAAACTAGATGATTATTCTTCTCCTCTTCTCGTGTCATTGTGCAGTGTGTGTTCTTGCTCTCAAATATATAGCCTGGTTGCATGTGACCAAGTGATGTCATTGGGACGTGCAGATATTCATCAAACAAACAGAATCGTAAACGAGGCACATGTGAGGTGTAGTTTATGTTTATCTTTTTTTTTTTTTCAAGTACTCCAAGGTCAGGGTTGTGTTATCGGTCATTATAGGGTGATGTCAGCATGAATCATATCTCACTGCCAGACAAACATCAAAAGGAGCTGCAGTTTATGGTGCTCATTGATGTGCCACTCTGGTGATGGCCCCACTGCTGACTTCACTGATCTCAGACTACAATGTGTGGATGTGTCATAAAATCCCAGATTTACCTGCATCTCCAAACACAGTTTGTCAACTGTGCTTGTTATGTGCCTAATATTCTGTGTTTTATGTTTTATGAAGATGTCCTGATCTGGTAGTCCAGTGTGCTTGTGCGGTTGCTCTAGGTCTCACTCTACAGGAACAGTCCAATCAATCAGAGGTGGGGGCATTATTCTCCTTTTAGTCAAAGTCCTGGCTCAGGTTTGTGTGTTATTGGTGTTGTGTGTTATTGGTGTGTTATTGATTTTGTGTCGGCACAAATCATATCTCACTGCCAGACAAACATCTTCATCATCCCGAGGAAGAGGAGGAGCCGCAGTTTATGGTGCTCATTGATATGCCGCTAGTCTTAAGTAGTGTTAATTCAATTCAATTCAATTCAATTCAATTCAATTTTATTTATATAGCGCCATAACAATACAATTGTCTCTAGGCGCTTTACAGAGCCCAGAGCCTGAACCCCCTTAGTGCAAGCACATTGGCAACACGGGCAAGAAAAAACTCCCTGTTAGTCAGGAAGGAACCTTAAGCAGAACCACAGCACATAAGGGGGGACCCATCTGCTTGAGGTCGATAGGAAGGGGGGATGGGGGAAGGGTTGTGTGGCAGAAGGGGATGGGAAACAACAGGTGTTGTACATATCCTGCATTTGGTAGGTGTACATAATATATATACAGACATCCGGTGGTAAATACATGATACAAACAAGACCAGTTTAGTGGGTATACACTGTGCTCAAAGGTTTGCTGTTACAGGGGTAAGGGGAGTAGGAGCAGAGAAACATGGCGATGTTATATATTGTATATAAATGCTAGCATAGGGTATGAGGTAGAGTAAGTGTACGGCAGTGCGGTGGCGGTGGGTGCAGTTGGCCGAGGGTTTCTACAGGTAGACCGGGTGGAGAGACTACAGCAGCGTCCCATAGTGAAGATAGTCTGGATTAGGAGAGAAAGAAAAAGAACAGAGTGAGTGGGTAGAGTTTGGCTGTCCATATGCGTAGTTGAGGAGTAGTGGGGGTGAGGAGCAATGTTTCCACTTCCATCAGCAATTGGAACATGCTACAAGGGAGAGAGAACATTTTTGTGAGTAGACATTTATTTCAGAAACAGATAAGGAGATACCTTTGGGTAGTAGATTTACAGTAGGCAATATGGCCATTTTATCAGTATTATTATAAGCATTAGCAATGTGATATGAGAGGAGAGGGAGTAGTGTGTGTGGCCAGTCTCCAGTACTCTCCTACAGTAGGTAATGTATGTGTAACCAGTCCCCAATCCTCCTCCTTACTGTAGGTAAATCCTGATTCAGGGTCAGGGCACTGGGCTGTAGGCTGACAGGGTTGATTTTTTAACTATTGATTTTGCAGTTTTATGACTTCATGACTACATTAATAGTTTGAACACTGAGTAAGAGTATCCTGAGGTCATGTTCCTGTCCCAGTATCGGGGCCAAGGGCAGAAGTGTTGATACTGAATATCCTCTCGATGTTTATGTCCCTCTTGACAGTTAGGCCATCACTGTACAGCTGAGCGGCTCCTCTGATTGATCACCAATGACTGAGTTTCCTCCTCTGCGGTGGTAACAATTACAGTCATGGCCAAACACGTGCCAGGTGCCAAGGGGTGTGACTCTGGGTGCTGAACACCAACCACTAAATGGATCATAACACTGCAACAGTTAATGATTTATCCATTCGGACTATTTTGTGAATGAACTTACATGTAACATATTCTTCTTCTAGCTGAGATAAATGCTGAAAATTTAAAAAAATTCTGATTCAAACAACTTGTAGATTTTGAAGGGAATTTCATTTAATTATAATTATTTATAAAATGTATAACGATATTATAATCTCTCTTTATATGTTGTGTCGTTTTAAAGAACTAGGTCTTCTCCTTATGTAAAATGATGTGTATGTACTTTGTGGTATGATTTGAACTCAAATAATAGGCGCGAACATCCTGCACCAATAAATTAATGTTCTGCCCAGACACCACAGGGTTAAAATGGCATGGGCTTTTACTTGTGTTGGCACTGTGCACATTATCAATGCTGGAGAAAATTTGTTTTTAGACCAGATGTTCTCCAGTCCTGAAGGGTCCTGTGTAGCTGTCTCTGTTTGTTTCCAGTGAGACTGAAAAAGACACTTTTCTCTCTGGGGACAGAAAATGCACCGTTCCTCATGGGCTGAACCACAGCAACACATTTTAAAAGGTTCTCAGATTTCTTCTTTTCTTTCTGTCCTAGTTGTCTCTGAATGTGTATGTCAAGTTGTGGTCATATTATTAGTTAAAATTAGTTGAACTGGCTCTCTCAGTGCCAAATGTAAACAAGTAGTCCCCTGTACCCTCATCACCAAGTCATATCTGGTAGAAAAAAAGGTTACAGGACCATTTAAGGACCATATCCCTGTGGTGAGGGATATTTTGTTCTTGCTGTCAACATGCCTTTAAAGCTCTGTGAGTTTTTGTCCTAGAGACATAAAAAGAACACCCCCAGAAACCTTGAACCCTCTTCTTTTCAAATATATACAAACATATAAATAATCACTTTGTAAGGAGAATACAACTAATCTCTTGCACATTTCAGTCTCTGAGGGAGGCTTCAGCTCCTAACGACCCGCCCATTAGCAAATGACGGCTATTCTTATGATAAGAGCATGGTAATTCAGTGATCGCTATTGGGTCATGATCTGGCAAAAAAAAAAACTTGTGGGGGAAGAGGCATAGACATATATGTGTCAATGGGTAGAGGGCCACAAAGACATTCCAGGGCCATTACGCAATGGCCATTGGCTTTGACGAGGTGTCCCAGGTGTTTACACCTAACTCATCAATATACATTGAGTAGGGACACTAGTTTTGGAGAGGGAAAGATCACTCTGAAATTATAAATATGAAGTAGTGGAACCACACACATTTTCTGAATGCTACACTCACATATGTACAACTAACACATGTTTAAAAGGTTCAGAGATCAAAAGTCTTGTGTAGAAATCTTTACAATGTGTTTGTACAAAGTCTGAGCACCTCTGAAACTAGGTTTTTCTAAGGGAATGTTTACATTTTGTTAGGGATTCAGTAGAAAAGGACCCACTAGCAGACACATAGCTCTTGGTTTAGAGTAGATTTAATAAAGTTCTCAAGCAACAATCCAAAGGGCAAAAACAGTCTTGTAGTCAATAGGCAGGCAAAGGTCAAAAATCCAAAACAGAGTCCAAGGCAAAGGTTTCCAAAACACAGAATCCAAACAGGGCAGGGCCCTATTCGTCGTAAGGGCTGAAGCTAAGTTAATCAATTGTCCTATTAGCCCGTTAACATTAGCGAGCTGATTGAGAACAGGATATATCGGCTGGTCCGCATCCAAATCATGTGGTTACTTTCAACCAGGCTAAACTTATCAGGGCAATTGCGCGTGCACGTCCTACTTCAGGTATCCATGAATTTTGGAAGAAGCATTTGTATCTAAGCATAGGGGCAAGTATCCACAGTTTGGTTCACATGGTTTACTGGTATGCTCGATGTGTTAAGTGTTTTGGGAATGTGTACATTGTATTGGTACAAGAGTTAAAATGATTGGAAAAAACTGTAAACATATTCATGACAAAAACACACAGCACAGCGTTGAGGAAATAAAGTGAAATATTTATTGGAAACTAGAATATGCATTTCCTGAAGGAAATACCAGTGCATGAAATACAAAAGTTAAGAAAGGAAGAAGAAAGTAAAGAAGAGTGAACAATAACGGCTATGGATAAAGACAGTAAAGAGAGAGTGAAGAGGGAAAATATGGAAAGAAGGAGAGAAAATGGAGTGAGGCAGAGAGATGGAGTGTGAGAAAGAGGAGTTGGAAAGGGATAGAAAAAAAACAAGTGGATTGAGGGTTTACAGAGAGAGGGAATGAGTGAAAATAGGATAGAGAATGAACTGGAGGAAGGAGATGTTATGATCGATGGATCGAGGAATGTAAAGTCAAAGTAAAAAAAAATTGAAAAAAGAGTAGGAATTGATGGACAGAGTAATTGAAAGAAGAAAGGAAAGAAGAGTGAACAGGAGTGGCTATGGATAATGAGATAAAGAGAGAGTGAAGAGGGAAAATACTGAAAGAAGGAGAGAAAATGGAGTGAAGCAGAGAGATGGAGTGTGATAGAGTAGACTGAAAGGGATGGATAGAAAGATGGAGAGATGGAGAGAAAAACAAGTGGAGTATGGAAGGGAACTCTTGATATTCCTAGTTATACACTAGACCAGGGGTCGGCAACCTTTTGTATCAAAAGAGCCATTTTGGTATCTCTCCCACCAAAAAAAAAATAATTTGGAGCCGCAAACTTCCCCCCCCCCCCCCCCCCCCCAAGACGCTGACTCATGAGGATCCACGGCGCACCGCACGGTACCGTAATTGCGCTACCCCATGGAATGTGTGGGTTTAAGGAGCGGCCCTGATAATATGAGGGATTTTCTGTTTATATTCTTTTTTATAACAATATTTTCATTTCATTGTTTTTGTGACACACTGTAAAAGATCTCTAGTTTGTTGCATTTATGAAATTATAAAACAACAAAGACAAAATTGTTGAAGAACATTTTATTGCTGTTCTAACAGGAAAACCTCAAACTCTTATGAATAACTTTGAAATAAATAAAACATATAGAACGAGTATAATAAGTATAAACATATAGAACATATAATATAGAACATATAAACAGGTCAACATAGGTTTGTGGTCATCCTCTTGATTTTTCCTCAGCCACCTACAGCAATCAACCATCGAGTCTGAACATGAAAAAAACAACACAACAGCTCAGGTTCTAAAATATATACTGTATATATTTGTGCAAAATAATAGCCTATTAAATGATAGTGTTCTCACCTGTTTAATGTGATTTCTGTTTCTGAACATCACTGCTGAGCTTTTTCTATGTCGGGGCTGTAGGACGTGACTTTCATCTTTACACAGGATTGCAGGCTAACATCTGTGAGGCGCGAGCGATATTTAGATTTTACATAGTTCATATTTGAGAAAATCTGCTCGCATAAGTATGTGGATCCAAAGATGGACAGGAATTGTATTCCATGTTTCAAACACAAGTTTGTCGGGTTTGGGGAGGTTTTCGATTTCGCTCCATTTGTGTTCCCGAGCGAGAATAGCCTTCTGACGGGCGACGTCTTCCAGATCAGCTGTCAGGCTTTTGAACTTGGACACCCATAACTCTTTATCAGCTATGTCGGCCAGTTCAATTTCGAGATTGGGTTGACTTACGAAAGTGAATGCTGACATGTTCAGCATGGATGGGTCGATGTCCAGGGGTGTGACAGGGAAGGACATTGTGTTTTTTTCCTTTCTGAACTCACTGAATCTTTGTCTAAATGCGGTTTGCATTTCGATGATCGTATGCTGCAAGTACTCACAATTGATGTTATTGGGTGCTTCTTTGAACTCTCTCAGGGAGGGGAAGTGAGAGAACGTACCTTTCTGTACATCTCTGGCAAACACTGTCATCTTGCACTCAAACGCCAAAACATACTCCAGCATCTGAAGGGCCGTGCTTCCCTTTCCCTGGAGACTTCTGTTCAGCATGTTAAGGTGACCTGTCATGTCCACCATGAAGTGCAGCTTTTCCAGCCAATCTGGATGTTCCAGTTCTAGATAGGTGAGGCCCTTGCTTTCCAGGAAAGTTTTAACTTGTTCCAGACAAGCCGCAAACCGTTTAAGCATTTCTCCCCTGGACAGCCACCGGACTTTGTTATGCAGCACGAGATCCGAATATGCGCTGTCGACCTCATCTAACAATGAGCAGAACTGTCGGTGGTTTAACCCTTTTGCCATTATTTTGTTCACTATCTGAATGACAAGGTCCATCACCTCCTTGCATTCGGGGGGAAATGTTTGAGCGCACAGTGCTTCTTGGTGCAGGATGCAGTGAAACGTCAGCTCTCGATCCAGCGACTTTTGAAGTAAAGTTATAAACCCCTTCTGTGTTCCTCTCATACTAGGTGCCCCATCAGTAGCCACTGACACCATATTGGTGGTGTTTATTTCTTTGGCTTTTAAACAATTCACCACAGCCTCACAAATGTCCTCCCCCCGTGTTTGGCCTTTTAGCGGTATCAACTCAATGATTTCTTCCTGCGGCCCATCAGAGTTCACGTATTTGCATAACAGCGCTATCTGTTCAATATCTTTAACATCACTTGACTCATCACAGGCGATGGAGAATGCTGGAGCTGAATTTATGTCCTCAATTTGTTGATTGGTGATGTTTTCTGCCATCTTAATGGTTCTGTCCTTGACGGTCTTTGCAGAGAGAGGCATATCTCTAATTTTCTGAACAATTTCACTTTTGTTTTTGAAGTCCGAAAATAGAAGCCCCTTTGAAGCCCCTTACGATCTCCTGAGCTGCCGCAAAACTAGCAGCAGTAGTTGAGTTTGGAGACTTAATCCACTTCTTGAAAGTATTTTTACTCTGCTCACCTTTCCGCAGAAGTTCCGAAATCGCTCTTTTTCTTTCATCTCCTGCTTGGTACTTTTCAGCAAATGCTGTGTGTTTGTTCTGTTGTTCGCTAATTTCTCGCCACATATCAAGCATACAGATAAGCCTGCATCAGTAGTACTGAAAGCAAATGAATCTGTCCAAGCTGAATTAAAATCTCGATTTTCCTCTGCCACATTTCTTTTCTTGGATTTATCCATGGTTAGTTTATCAGGTGTCGGAAACTCAAGATAGGCCAGAGAGGGAGTTAAAGAATTAACTGTCAGATGGCATCAGGAAGTATATGGCGGGGCATGTCAGTGAGCCGCCAATCAGCAGCCTCGACCGTTGACGTTCTACGTGATCGGTCACGGCGAGCGATATAAACAAGACATAGGTAGCACAGCGATACAATATTCTATTCTAAAGTAATGCAAGAGCTGTAAGGACCTTTATTTTTTTTCTTTAAATACCGCACACTGGAGTGGAGTTAACATACTCTCGTGATGTAATTATGCCAGATTGCTCTGTTGTATTATAAATATAAAGGCTGAAATGATCTTTACCATGGTAAAAGCAATAGCCTACTTGACTGTAAAAGGAGGTTGTTATCGTTCATCAAACTATAATGTTATACGTACTGAAACTTTAATATTCAACACACGGTAGGTCTACCACAACATTTATTAGCTTGCAGCTAAATAACATTTTGACTACGAACTTTAATTTAATCCTGTAAACACTTCTCGCTCAGTATTCGTTCGTGCACTTGGCTGTCAATGGGCAAAGCTGCTGATTGGCGGTTTACTGGCATGTCCCGCCTCCTGCCTGTGGCATGCATAGATATAGTATGTCTATGGTGGCATGTACTTCCTGATGCCACATACCACCAGTTAAAGATTTAGATCCTACTGATTAGCCACATGCAGAAGCCAAAAATCAACGGAGCTTTGTCATTCACCCCATACAGGGGTTTGGTTTGTCACCTTTTTCGGAGTTTGCAGGTATGTATATTAATGTTAATTGGGTACAAATATACAATAAAGTTCAGTGTAATAGGGCATGACCTAACATGAAACTTTTGTTTTGGCCCTCGGCCCTCCACACCGATTAATCTTTGGCCCCTGACAAGAAAGAATTTGGGCACCCCTGATCTAGAACATTGCAAAGCCCATTTTTATGCCGATGATACAATTTTGTATGCCTCAGCGCCCTCTATAGATCAAGCAGTTTCAAACCTTCAACATGCTTTTGATTGTGTACAGGAATCCCTAAAGTCCTTCAAATTGATGCTGAATGAGTCTAAGACTAAATTCATGATTTTCTCCAATGGTAGAAATAATGTCCCCTCCACCCATAGGATATGCAGCCGTTCTGGGACTAATACTGAGCAAGTTCCTTGCTATAAATACCTAGGTATCTGGCTAGATGATAGGCTGTCATTTAAATCACATGTTCTTGACCTAGCTAAGAAGGTTCAAATTAAACTGGGCGCTCTTTATAGAATAAGATCTTGAACTGCCTAATTATCTTATGTCACTTTTAAAATTTAAATCCATAACGTAACATAATCATAACACACGGAGCCTCATCTCCCTTGAAATCCCCCTTACAAAAACTAATATAGGTAAAATAGCTTTTAAGTTCTTTGCTTCCATAAATGGAACACTGTTTAAGTGGATTTGAAACTAACCAAGTATTTGTCTGTCAACCAATTTAAGAGCCTTTTTGATGCTAAGGATGTGCCTCAATGCTGTTGTTTTAAATGATTCTCTGATTTAATTTTGTTTTACTTTATGTAATAATTTTTTTTTATGCTTAATTTCTGAGTTGTTTCATGTCTTTTGTTTATTTATTTTGTCTGTTTTGTTTTGTTATGGTTTGTTTATTTATTGTTCATCTGTATTATGTACCCTCAACATTCTCCAACTTAACCCGATCCGACCCGATCCGACTGAACATGTTGAATTCTTCCGACAGTAACCGACAAACGCCAACATTCTCCAACTAACGCCAACAAACACCAACAGTCGGGTCAGTGTGCGCCGGCAGTTGGTGTTAGTTGGAGAATGTTGGCGTTTGTCGGTTACTGTCGGAAAAATTTAACATGTTCAGTCGGATCGGGTCGGATCGGGTAAAGTTGAAGAATGTCTGACCAATGTAGAGCCATTTCCAACGAACTCCAACATTCTGACATTCTGACCTTGACAACTAGGCTCAACTTGCGTGCATAACATCCTCGAGCTCTCTTGGATGTCGAAGTTATGATGGTTATCAGCCAGTTTGTTAAAAAAACGACATCCTAAGTCTATTTATAGATTAACGTTATGTATTAGCTTCCCCAAACGAACGGTTTTCGAGACATATATTTGTCTATTTCAACTTCTACGACTCGTTTAACACTGCAAGAAAACGTGTTTCTAAATATTAATATTAATGTTTACGGTGCACTTACGTTTGCACTTATGTTAGCTATCGGCCCCACCCACTTCGTTCCACTTACCGCGTTGGTTTTCGAAATATTAATATGCACGCCGCCTGCTTTTACATACTGTTGTATGAAAAAGTTTTGGCACCCCTCTGAGGCTGCATGATCATTTACTCTGTCTTCACCAAAAAAAGATCACAGTGGTATATTGTTCATTTTCTAGTTAACACTGAGTACTGGGGTGTTTTCCAGACAAAGATATTTAGTGTATCAGTGTTTAGTCAGACCCTCCAGGAAGTTGCGATGTTGCGATCGCACCAATTCACGCAAATTCAACGATTCCCCGCAAATTCAGCGCGACGTTACAATTTTAACACATCACCGCAACTTTCCCGCAAATTTGACAAATCATTGTCGTCTCCCACAACTTTCTCCCTTCCGCTACACCAAGGGCGGAAATTCTGCCCTGCGGACACGGTGCAGAGACTAGCAGAGTTCTAATCCGTTGTAAACAATGAGAATGGCTACACCAGACATGGAAATTGAACACAGCCCATGTCCACACTGAAGATTGCGAAATAGATCTGGCTTCAATTTTTTATAATTTTCCGCAAGGTGTGCGTGGCCCCTTTTTACATAGAGTCTGGTAATAGATCTATGAAATGTAATGAACATTATTTATTTTGCTGTGAATAATGAAGGAAGCAATAAATCCGATTATTTCCCAAACCCTCGAGAGCTGTTGCCATGGAGATTTAACATTACTTTCGGATTGAAGATAAGGTAGCAGCTAGTGTTGAAGAATGGATTACTTGAAATTGGACGACTTTAAATTAATATACTGTATGAAATTGAACAACATAAACACCTGTACGGATAAAATAAATCAACAAGGATAGCAAAACAGATTGATAAGCATACAATGAGAACAGCAGAAACGCAGGCAGGACGTCAGGTGACGAAACAGATCACAGTGACACAGGCTGTTTTTTTTCCATTTTATTTGAAGGCTGAGATATTCATAACATTTTATTCAGTCTTTCTTGTGGTCCTTTTGTAATACCAACAGGTGCACTTTGTTGTGGATAAGTAAATCCTATGTACTGTTCCCCCTACGTGTTTAGCATAACATAGCATAACTAGCTATGTTTCTAGATAACTGTCTAACAGTTGTTGCCATTCCCACGAGACGAACATTTGAATGATGTCAAAGTAAAAGTCCTTTACTATACTGTGTTCGTTTCCATAACAACAATTCAAGCAATATAAATTTTCTGACCTAAATAAGCAGAGGGCAGAACAGCCTATTATGCTACATTTTTGTAGTCCTGGTAATCTTTAGTTTGGCATGTTGGTAAGGTTATTTAGAGGACCATTTCTCAATGTTTTTTTTTTTTTTAAGAATGTTTCTTTATTAATTCTTTATTTTTCAACAAATAACTCAATTATAATTACAAAGAGGAAAATTCGCAACTTTTATCACAACTTTCACTTACTCCCGCAATTTCATCGCAACAAACACCTAAAAACACGGCAACTTTCACCGCAACTTGTTGGAAAATCCCCCGCGAAATCAGTAATTTTAGGCCGCAACTATCACAAAAAAGGCCCGCGAAATCCTGGGGGGACTGTTTAGTTGTGTGAAATGAAGTCAAATGTGAAAAATAGGCTGTGCAAATATTTAGGCACCCTAATCATTTTGCTGATTTGAATACCTGTAACTACTCAATACTGAATAATTGCAACACATAATTAGTCTGATTAGCTTGTTAAGCCTTCATTTCTATAGAAAGGTGCATCCAATCATTATAAAAAGTATTTAAGGTAGCCAATTGCAAGTTGTGCTTCTCTTTGAATCTCCTCTGAAGAGTGGCATCATGGGGGCCTCAAAACAACTGTCAAATGATCTGAAAACAAAGATTATTTAGCTTTGTGTTTTAGGGGAAGGCTACAAAAATCCCAGAGGTTTCAGTTGTCAGTTTCCACTGTGAGGAATGTAATCAAGAAATGGAAGGCCACAGGCACAGTTCTGGTTAAGGCCAGAAGTGGCAGGAGAAGAAAAATATCGGAGGCAAAGGCAAAGGATGGTCAGAATGGTCAAAGGCTACCATCAGTCCACCTCCAAAGTGCATCGCTCAACAATTCAGCGCCCTGTCACCCTAGGTCCGGCGCTTAGTCCTGATGGTTTTGAGAGTGTTTGCGCCGGCGGACCTGAGGCAACGGGTAGGGGCGTGGAGGGGGAGGAGGTCAGAGAGGTAGGAAGGGGCCAGGTTATTGAGGGCTTTGAAGGTGATCCTGTGTTTGACCGGGAGCCAGTGGAGGTTTCCGAGGACCGGGGTGATGTGTTCATAGCGGCGGGCGGAGGTGAGCAGGCGAGCGGCAGAGTTTTGGACATATTGAAGTTTATTGAGGACAGTGTTTGGGGAGCCATATAGAATGCTGTTACAGTAATCCAGTCTGGAGGTTATGAGGGCATGAATCAGGGTTTGGGTGGTGGCGAAGGACAGAGAGGGCCAGAGGCGTGCAATGTTCTTGAGGTGGAAGAAGGCGGTTTTGGTGACGTGGTTGGCGTGGGGTAAGAAAGAGAGGGTGCGATTTAAGATGATACCAAGGTTACGGACCTGGGAGGAGGGGGTGATGGTGGAGCCGTCATTGTTGAGGGAGAAAGTCTGGGCTGAGTGGGTGAGGTGTTTTGGGCCGATAATGAGTATTTCCTAAAACCTAACTGAACTGGAGATGTTTTGTAAGGAGGAATGGTCCAAAATACCTTCATCCAGAAACCAGACACTCATCAGAGGCAATAGGAAGCGTCTAGAGGCTGTTATTTTTACAAAAGGAGGCTGTAGTAAATATTGATGTGGGTGTCCAAATGTATGCACTTGTCTAATTTTGTTAAGATGCATATGGCATATTTTCTGTTTATCCAATAAACCTTATTTAACTGCTGAAATATTACTTTGTCCATGAAGTATTATATATATATGACAACGAAGTTGCTGATCCAAACTCCCAACAATTAATACATTAATATAATGGAAATTATCAGGGGTGCCCGAACTTTTTCATACGACTGTATAATGGTCTATTGTTCTATACAAATGACTTGTTTTCCAAATATGTTTTGACAAGCAAACGTTAATCTAGGTATCAACCTCATCTATCTTAAAATAATTTAACACACAATTGAAAAAATAAGTAGCTAGTTGGAAAAAGTCTGTTACTGTCTGAGCAGTGTGGCGCTGGCAGTTGATTTACTAGACATTCTAAAGACAGGTACCAACTACTGCCAACAACTGCCAACTTTAGAATGTTGGCGTTAGTTGGAGGATGTTGGCGTTTGATGGGGCAGTGTGCAAGCTGCTTATGAGAGAATTTGTATTTAACATCTTAAAAAGTATAAAGTTTAGAAAAATGAAAAATACATAACACAGGTGTCCTTTATAAGACCTATGCGTTTGAATGAAGTTTCTACGCTAAGTGGTTCGAGCCAAGGTTATTATCGTTAACGAAAACTAACGAAAAAACGAAAACGAGGTGTGATTTTTTTTTTCGTTAACTGAAATAAAAATAAAAATGAGGCTTTATAAAAAAAACAATAACTAACTGAAACTGTATTGTGTCTTTACAAAACTAACTAAAATAAAATAGAATTATAGAGAAAATATCCTTAGTTTTCGTCTTTGTCAATGTATTTCATTGATGTCAATTTATTTCATACATAGCCTTATAGTCTATCTTCCGCCGTAACACTTTTAGTACACGCCCCTCACCTGGTTTCATGGCGGCAAAAATCGGGAGAAAGTAACAGAGTCCTATTTGGGATTACTTGGAACAGTTACGTGCGGTGAGGTTCGTGGCTGGTGAGGCACTTCAGAGTCAGATTTACAAATATATAAGGGTCATTCCACGCCAAACGGGACAATGGCTCCCACTCGACCGTCTCAGATTTGGCTGAAAAAATTCAAGGTTGTTCATACACTTCTTAATAGGTATAGTCCAAAATATTAGCTCTCTACTCCCAATGGTTTTGTCACAAAAAGATGTTTTTGGGGGGAGGGGGTGCCTGTACTTGAGACGCTTTTTGAGCAGCGTTTTCTGAAGAGCCATTTTCAAATTGCTATTACTAGAAAAGTATTTAAGCTAGCTCCTTCAAACTTTCTAGGCTTAAAATGAGATACCATTACTTGAAGATTATGGACTCCCAAGGGTGTGGCTTAGGTATATCATAGTATTCGGGGTGCTTGAATTTGCGCAGAAATTTTACTTTACGCTTTGTTGCAGCATCTTTGAAGGCCTGTGGAAAGCTCAATGTTAAAGCTGGAGATTTGATATTATACACAGACCTTCCTATGTATGCTTCGTATGTTGTATTAAAAAACTGTCCTTATGTGATGAATGGGCTGGAAGATAGTAAAGCTTGAAAATGGATGAAAACCCATTTTGTGCCATTTTTGGCATGCTATAGCAAAAAAATGACAGCATTTACCAACATGAAACATTTTTTGGAAAGATTAGATATTTGTTCTTAACATATCAAAAATTTGCCATGGTGTTCTGCCTCGTTTTCTCAAAATATTTTTTTGAAAATATGGGATTTTTGTACACGCCCAGCATTCAATGGCCTATGGAAGCACATTCAAATGGTAGCAAAAGCTAAGTTTATGACACAGAGCTTAAACTGCGTTTGTGTATAAAATCTGTGTATCATATCAAGTCTCTAGCTTTAACATTGAGCTTTCCACAGGCCTTCAAAGATGCTGAAACAGAGCGTAGAGTAAAAATTCCAAGCAAATTCAAGCACCCCAAATACTATGATCACCCAAGCCACACCCTTGAAAATCCATATTATTCAAGTTATGGTATCAGATTTTAAGCCTAGAAAGTTTGAAGGAGGTAGCTAAAATACATTTCTAGTTATATCAATTTGAAAATGGCTGTACAGAAAACGCTGCTAAAACAGTACAGGCACCCCATCACCCCTAAAACATCATTTTGTGACAAAACTTTTGGGAGTAGAGAGCTAATATTTGGGACTATACCTATTAAGAGGTGTATGAACAACTTTGAATTTTTTCAGCCAAATCTGAGACAGTTGAGTGGGAGCCATTGTCAGACTTTACATGGAATGATTTACAAGTCAAATGTGTGACAATTTACAATTTAACATTAATCAAATAAAGCATTTTGTGCAGTTTAAGCTCTGTGTCATAAACGTACCTTTCGCTACCATTTGAATATGCTTCCATAGGCCATTGAATGCTGCGCGTGTACAAAAATCCCATATTTTCAAAAGAATATTTTGAGAAAATGAGGCAAAACACCATCACAAAGTTTTGATATGTTAAGAACAAATATCTAATCCTTCCAAAAAAAATTGTTTCATGTTGGTAATTGCTGTCATCTTTTTGCTATAGCATGCCAAAAATGGCACAAAATGGGTTTTCATCCATTTTCAAGCTTTAATATCTTCCAGCCCATTCATCACATAAGGACAATTTTTTAATACAACATACGAAGCATACATAGGAAGGTCTGTGTATAATATCAAGTCTCTCGCTTTAACATTGAGCTTTCCACAGTCGTTCAAAGATGTTACGACAGAGCATAGTGTAAAATTTCCGCGCAAATTCAAGCACCCCGAATACTATGATATACCCAAGCCACACCCTTGGGAGTCCACAATCTTCAAGTAATTGTATCATATTTTAAGCCCAGAAAGTTTGAAGGAGCTAGCTTAAACACTTTTCTAGTAATAGCAATTTGAAAATGGCTCTTCACAAAACGCTGCTCAAAAAGCGTCTTAAGTATTGGCACCCCCTCCCCCCTAAAACATCCTATTGTGGAAAAAACTATTGGGAGTAGAGAGCTAATATTTTGGACTATTCATATTAAGAAGTGTATGAACAACCTTGAATTTTTTCAGCCAAATCTGAGATGGTCGAGTGGGGAATTTTCCCTTAATTGTCCCGTTAGGCGTGGAATGACCCATGTGCTAACATTTATGAATTCACTCATGAATTAGACAATATGCATGATGAAGGTTATTCATAATGACCCATAAATGGTGAGCAGACCATTATCACATACCTTATAAATTATCTTATAAATCATTCAAAAATCATTTGAAACATGTTCATAAATACATGACTACTCATTTATAAATAGCTTACTAACGTTTATAAATGTTGTAATAATGATTTGTAAATGATGAACAAACTATGAACAAATGTTTAATGAACGGTTTATTAATGAAGGTTATTCTAAAGCGTTACCAAGTCCACATAGTACAACCATCTGTACATGCAGTAAAATCATCACAGATGTTAGAAAAGAGAGAATGTGTGTTTGTGTGTTCATGTGAGTGTGTTGTAAGCATATGCATGCATACTGTAGGCGTGTGTATGTGTGTGTGCGTGTGTATGTGTGTGTGTGTGTGTGTGTAGACACCTCCCCATCACATGAGGAAGAGGAGTTGCCCACTGAAGGTGGTGGAGTGGGCATTGTAAGCAGCCACCCAGGACTCCTTCCTCAAAATCAGGCCCACTTTATCGCCCACCTCCAGCAGCAGGGACACCCCCTGGGAGGTGTTGATGTCGTGGGGGGCTTTGTGGTTGTAGGCGACCACCACGTGGTGGCCGTTCTTTCGGAGGTTAGCTCCAGCTCCATGTGCACCTCCAGCAAAGACGTGGTAGCTGAACTTGTACACTCCTCTCACGGGAGCCGTGAAGATGCCTGGACCAGAGGAGAACAACATGGAGACTCAGAGAGGTCATGACCTCAGAGGAGAGGAGGATCACTGACACTGGAGGGAAATTATAAACTATTCCTCTCCCTGTGTTAGGGTTCTAGTGGACTGAATGCACACCTGTGTTAGGGTTCTATTGGACTGAATGCACACCTGTGTTAGGGTTCTAGTGGCTGAATGCACACCTGCGTTAGGGTTTTAGTAGACTGAATGCACACCTGTGTTAGGGTTGAAGTGGACTGAATGCTGATGTGTTTCCAGTCTTACCTGTGTTTGGGTGGTAGCCGCTGCCAATATTGATGAAGACATGGTTGAAGACCAGGGCAGTTTCTGTGTGGAAGGGCCCGATGTGTTTGTCAGACAACACTGAGAAGGAGGCGGAGAAGGCCACCTTACTGTCTGTGGGAGAGGAACAGTGAGTCTCTGTGTAAGCGTGTGTGAAGATATGATCTGTACATTTTGTTAATTGTACACACACATATGTATAGAATCCTAGAATTCTTCACACACATTAACCTCCCAGAACTCAATTCCCTGATCTCCTCATCTAAATCATCAATGTGCCTACTATACTCTATCCCTACAGAACTACTGAAACACACACTACCCTTATTAAATGAGGCACTACTTAAGTAATGAACAATTCACTCATTTCAGGATACGTTCCACAATCATTCAAAAAAGCAGTTATCAAACCATCTCTCAAAAAACCTAACCTTGATCCTGATAACTTGGCAAACTATAGGCCTATATCCAACCTCCCTTTCTTGTCAAAAATACTTGAAAAAGTAAAAGCAAAGCACCTTACTTCCATTCTACATGAAAACAACATCCAGGAAGACCTGCAATCTGGCTTTAGAGCTCTTTACAGCACTGAAATAGCCTCAGTCAAAGTTATGAATACTAATGACTACTAATTGCATCTGATCATGGGTGCATTTCAATGGTTCTGCTATACCTTAGGCGTTGTTCATGTCTGTGTTGGAGTGTGTGTGTGTGTGTGTGTGTGTGTGTGTGTGTGTGTGTGTGTGTGATTACCTTCACTGATGCTGGTTAGCTGCTTTAGTGCGTTATACATGTCTGTGTTGGAGTGTGTGTGTGTGTGTGTGATTACCTTCACTGATGCTGCGTAGTTTATTTAGTGCGTTGTTCATGACTGTATTAGAGTCTATCAGCTCCGCCATCAGTGCCCTCATCTCTCTCAGCTCAGTGTAGATGTCAGGCTGGCAGGTTTGTTGGGTGGAGGCTGTGGCAGCAGTTTTGTTTTGGAGATCTTTACCAACTTCTGCAACCACAACTAGACCAGTCCACAGCAACAGCAGCACAGCACCGGGAGTCTTCATGCTCAACACACACAGCTTTCACCCCTGATATGAACTGAATGTGTAACACACACACACACACACACACACACACATACATATATATTAGGAAACAATCATTTTGAAAATGGTATAATCTAAAGCATGTATATATGATCATGTATACATCAGTGACATTTCTAAACTGTTCACCACATATGGTAATAATGTCTAAGATCACTAGAGAACACAACTGCTATGCTGTGATGTGTGCGTTTAGGTTAAGTTTCTGTGAGGAGCAGTGGCCTTACCTAATCTCAGCAAAAGATGCAGGTGATATCCTAGTCCTCTTTCCCCCTGAAGAAAGTGTCACCTCATCCAGCACAGCAATGCTTTTAAGAGCATGAGGCTGGAAGGACCACTACCACTGCTCACCAATCAGAGCCTTCTAACACTGAATACACAAACGCCTATCTCGATCAGATCACTTCTAGAACTGGTTATACTGGTTCATACTTCTAAAAACAGGCTGTTACCCCATGACCTCTTTTACACTCATCTGTGATGCTGTGATGATTTTGATTAGGCCATTGTTTCTCAAGAAGGCAAACAACAGGACAAAGTGGTACAGCAACAACTCAAATCAACAAATCAAGGGACTAACAGAAACCAGGCAGATTTGACCACCCCTTTGTTTTTAGGTCATTATAATAGAGAGTCAGCATTTCATGTAAGTTCAGGTACACTGCATCTGTTGCCTTTTTTTGTCCGGAATGTAGTGTTCATCTTGCTGTCCTCTTGTATTTGTGAATGACTTTAAGGAACCTTATTTTTCAGTGTGTGATTTGAGTGGGTAAAGAATGGTGCCATGGGGCCTGTCACTCCCTGTGTGAAAGGGCATATAAGAGTGATAAGAGGCCTAGGGAGCTTTACAGTATATTTGAAACCATACAATGGGAAAGCTTCCAACTACCTGAACAATGTTCCTCCTGTTCACTGCTGTCAGTATAAACATGAGAACATATTTTAACAGAAGGAACTGCACGTAGTGCCATCTCTGTTCTTGGCAATGAGAGGTGAGAGCTGGTAATATTGCCAATATAAAGAGAGCGGTTAGTTCTTTTATAATCATGACTGGTATTTAGGACAAATTCACTTTGAACTTGCATGGACTGACTGATCTGGGGAGAAGTGCTTTAATTAAAAACAAAGTAAATATTTCAGACACAAGGAAGTTCAAAGCAAGCAACAAAGTGTGTGTGTGTGTGTGTATGTGTTTGCGTTTGTGTGAGAGAGATTTCGCATTCGCATATGCAAAAATTTAAGACACAAGGTAATTCAAATTAACCAGGAAAGTGTGTGTGTATATGTGTATGTGTTTTTGTGTGTGTGAGAGAGATTTTGCATTCAAAAACAATTAAAAATATGTAAGATTCATGATCAAGCAAGTTGGCCAGCATAATCTCCAATATGGTAATCTTATCATGTTAACAAAGGAAAGGTCCCCACACTGGATTTGCACAGAAACCTGGGGTCAGGAAGCAAACTGAGGTGTGAGTGACTGCAATCAATCATAGTATGGCAATGGGGGAGGCCATTGAGAACCATCTCAGTCAGAGAAACCAGATTCTCATACAGAACAACAAAAGCTTGCCAGACCTGTTTGCATTACAAACCTAGCTCATTTACATCCAAAGCCTAGGAGGTGTCTTAGAACAGTTTATATGGCTAAAGTTGGAGAATCAGAATCAGAATCAGAATTGGATTTATTGCCAAGTAGGTTTACACCTACTTGGAATTTTTTCTGGTGTATAGGTGCATACAGTAAACATAAAAACATACAAACACAATAAGTACTGGTGATGATGCTGGTAAGATGCTGGTGGTTCAGACCTACACCGCTGAATCCGGAGTATGTTCCACGTGCTTCGGTACTGCACTTTACTGGAATAAAGATGGCTGCATCAGAAACAAAGAAACTTTGTTTGTTTTCTTACAATTGGTGAGCCACCCATCTTGCAATTTCCAAAAAAAAAGAAGAGGGGAATTGGTAAGTATTCTGATATTCTTTTGTTTCAGGAAATGTGCACATTTAAAACAACCTAGAAAGGAGGTTTAAGGATAGGGATAATCTCTTTCATGTCTTTGTTCCATTAATAAGCAGGAGGTGTCCGGTTATGAGGGGCCGTGAGGGACATTATTCAGAATATCTCTTACACATATGAAAAGCTCTCATACACACATATGAAATGAAAAGCTCTCATACACACATGTGAAAAGCTCTCATACACACCTATGAAAACTTTTCATAGGTGTGTATGAGAGCTTTTCATATGTGTGTATGAGAACTTTTCAGTAATGTGTGTGAGAGCTTTTCATATGTGAGTATGAGAGCTTTTCAGTAGTGTGTGTGAGAGCTTTTCAGTAGTGTGTATGAGAGCCTAATTTCAGTGAAAACGGAAGGCGTTTCAGTTAAAACGAAAGTTTGTTGAGAAAACAGTGCGTTTCCAACTTCAGTGTTGTTTGTTCGTTCGCCGCACTGATGTCTGATGCAAGTAACCTAACCGAAGCAACAATAATCAAGCCACTTCTAAAAAGCCACTTCTAAAAAGAAATCACACCCCACTCCACCTATAGGAAGTAAGCTTTCCCAACAGAACAGGAGAAGGTATGAAGACTTTGTTTGCTTTGCATGTGGAGAAGAGGGTCACATTGCAAGACATTGCCAAGACAGAGGGGGAAGACATCAAGACATTGTCTGTCATTCATGTGGAAAAGAGGGACACATAGCGAGGAACTGCAGAGACAACAGATCAGAAAAGCAGAACTTTGTTTGTTTTTCTTGTGGAAAGAGAGGCCACAAAGCCAGACGGTGTAACTCTCCACAGACAAGAAGAAAAAGCTATCAAGAACTGCTTCAGAAAATACATAGTCTACAGACTCAATTGACATTGCCTCAACACAAAAGACCCAAAGAGGAAGCTATTAACACCTGGCCGGTCAAATCACTGCTTGAAGAGAATGACTGTAGCTCAGACACAAGGAGCTAATACATTGGAATTCCAAATGATGTTGAAAGTAGCACACACTGAAAATATGTGCTCTATCAAAAGGGGGGAGTTTATATTTGGAAACTTGTTTTAAGGTTGTGTCTTGATTATGTTTGTGTTGATGTCGATGCATGTTGGATGTGTGAAAATTGGGGAAAGGGGGGGCAACATATATATATATATATGTATTTTTTATATACAATTTCAGACACCAGATGACCAACCCAATGGAAAGGGATACCACTTGTGGCAATGGAACCTGTGGGATCCACTTGGGAGACCAGAAGGAGATGTGGACAAGGGCCACCACAAAGCAGAACAGAGACCAACAAGAAAAATCCAGACGGCCACCACACAACATAATTCTACGGACCAGGAATCCAAAGGACCTGAGACCATACATGGATCTGAGATCCACAAGCCCAGAGATTCCCCTTAAGAGATTGACTGATGAAACAAAATAGACCACAACCGATGAAGACAATGAAGAAAACAACCCGAGGAACAACAAGAAGATTTTGACTCTTTTCAGAGCTTCATCTGCTGAAAAGTGAAAGGCAGAAAGACACTCAATAGAGTGCATGGACAAGAAAGACAAAGAGAGAATCAGTGAGTGACTTCTCTGGAATTTGAGGAAGTGATTTCCCCAGAGACAAATATGCATATCCACAACTGGTGTGCACATCCTAACCCACATAAACGAACACACACAACACACACATCAGTATGCTGAAACATGGATCACACACACCGATAGATGATGTTTCAATTGTTGATAACAATTTTGCCCATTTATATTTACTTGTGTTTTGGATGTCAAATGCCCTTATGTTTTCCTCAATTATCTCAGACTGTCTCCTTGGCTGTGGTGGTTCTCAAATGCTTCTCCCAAACCTGAGAAGATTTTTATATTATGGTATCAAATTACAGAATGACCCCATGATAAGTTACCTATTGAGACTGGGAGATGACCAGTGTACGCAAGGGTGATGGGTCTAATGACGGGTAAGACTACCTAATGGCCACAGAGGGAGCAACCTAAAACAGGACATCACCGCCACTGGACATCTCTATGAAAGGTGAGACTGAGAAAGAAAGTTGATGTGATGCTATGTATGGCTACATAGCATCAAAGAGGCGACTGTAAGATTCATGATCAAGCAGCCTCTGTGACTACCAAAAGTTGGCCAGCATAATCTCCAATATGGTAATCTTATCATGGTAACAAAGGAAATGTCCCCACACTGGATTTGCACAGAAACCTGGGGTCAGGAAGCAAATTGAGGTGTGAGTGACTGCAATTGATCATAGTATGGGAATGGGGGAGACCATTGAGAACCATCTCAGTCAGAGAAACCAGATTATCATACAGAACAACAAAATGTTGCCAGACCTGTTTGCATTACAAGCCTAGCTCATTTACATCCAAAGCCTAGGAGGTGTCTTAGAACAGTATATATGGCTAGAATTGGAGATGCTGGTGGTTCAGACCTACACCGCTGAATCCGGAGTATGTTCCATGTGCTTCGTTACAGCACTTAACTGGAATAAAGATGGCTGCATCAGAAACAAAGAAGCTTCCTTCATTTCCTACAAATATTATAACAAGTATTAACTCAAATGGGAAACGAGAAATAAGGACACCAGTGCAGGTGATACAAATATATCTGAATTAGTAATGAAAATGCATTTGATAATGTACTTAACAGTATTGCTGTCAGTATGAACATGAGGACAGTATTTTACCACGAGGAAGTGCACGTAGTGCCATCTCTGTTCTTGGCAATGAGAGGCGAGAGCTGGTAATATTGCCAATATAAAGAGAGCGGTTAGTTCTTTTGTAATCATGACTGGTATTTAGGAAAAAATCCTCTTGAACCTGCATGTACTGACTGATCTGGGGAGAAGTGCTTTAATTAAAAACATAGCAAATATTTCTGACACAAGGAAGTCCAAAGGACGAAATAAAGTGTGTGTGTGTGTGTGTGTGTGTGTGTGTGTGTGTGTGTGTGTGTGTGTGTGTGTGTGTATGTGTTTGTGTTTGTGTGTGAGAGATATTTTGCATTCAAGAACGATAACAAATAGTATAAGTAAATTAACTCCAATGGGAAACGTGAAATAAGGACACCAGTGAGTTGATAAAAAAATATCTGAATAAGAAATGAAAATGAATTTGATAATGTACTTAACAACATTGTTTATGTACATTACACAGACAAAGCCTTTGGAGGTAGGTTTCATAACTAGTGCCTGCAAATGCATGTTAACATATTAACAGTGTATAAAAGTCCTTTGACATCCATGATAATTATCAGTAGATAACAATGCAAAAACAACAGACTTTATGTCGAACCAAAAGTCTTGCCCAGACCCACCCAGTGACCATGTAGGAAACAAGGAGAGGAGTGTGTTCTATTCTGTCTGTGTTTCTCACTGGTAGCGTCACTCCACACCCAACATAACTTCTACATCAGTCTACTGCTTCCCTCACATGGGGAAGAGCAGGTGGCCAGATAAGGTGGTTTGGCGATTACTGCTGTCACGGACCCAGTCAGGCTGGCAGGTTTGTTGGGTTTAGGCTGTGGCAGCAGTTTCAGTTCTCTGTGCTGCACCCATAACCTCATTCTCTCTGGTCTCTGCTTCACCATAGTGGCCCTGGTGAGTGATCTGATCTGATCTGCGTCTCAGCCAAACAGCAGCACAGCAGCACCAGTAGAACTCCAGAAATCTTAATGCTGAAACTGGACGATTCTTCTCTCTTATAATAATAATAATAATAATAATAATAATAATAATAATAAAACTTGATTTATATAGCACTTTTTATGCAAAAGAATGCAGCTCAAAGTGCTTATCATCTGCTGCTTGTTCTTACAGTCAAATATATACTCTGTGACCTGGCTACATTTGGCCAAGTGATGTCTTTGAGTTATGCAGATATTCTTGTTGTTTAGTGACGTGCTCCTGAGTCAGGGATGGGGGACTGGGCTGCTGGTCAAACACATGCCAGATGCCACAGGAGGATTCTGGGAGTTTAGGCACTTCCTGTTTGCCCTGAAGTGACTAAACAACTTCTGTGCACAGCTCCAGGTATTTGTCAAATGTCACAAACACAGTTGTCCAGTTATGGTCAAATGATCAATGGCTCATAAATGTTGGACATTGCTGATAAACTTCAAAACTTCCAGACAATATCCCGTTCTTTTTGCCTGTAGTTGTTGATAAGACAACCAGTCCCCATATTCACCTTTACACCAATATCATGCATGTCTGGGGTTTCTATATTTAACCATAAAACCTCCTCCTTACCAGCAGCCCCCATGATAAGGCACCCCCATAGTGTGGAGACTCTCACAGAACACACAGAGTAGAATGTGTCTCCCTCTACTGTTAAACCACTCAAACTACATGTGAATGATTGTGGGAGGAAACATACTAGATATATTAGATATCACGTATCTTAGAAGGTCTTTGTGTTGGACAGAAAGACATATTTAGTGAATTGTTGTGTACTAGTGTATTTGTATTCTCTGCTTGGCATTAGTTGCACACTGTAATGCCATCTTTCTGTGTATGTCATGTTATGTTTGATTTGTGAACAATCTATAACTGTTACAGAATTTACCGTTAAGTGTATTTGGGTATCAAATACGTTGATGCAGATAATATTTGTGAAGACAAATTAAAACACATTTGTATATTTGTAATGTTTGAGCTGTCTGCCAGTAATTGGTATATTCTAACATGAGGGGTATAAAGATATCAGGCATTTTTAGAAATATGTATGTTTTTTGTGTTTCTGTGTGAATATCACGTTGGTGGAACGAACTGCCTAGTACTACCAGAGCAGGGGCGTCCCTCTCTACCTTCAAGAAGCTTTTGAAGACCCAACTCTTCAGAGAGCACCTCCCTTCCTAACTGGCACCTGACTAGCGCTTAACTTGCACTTCAGCAGTTACATTCCTGCACTTCTTTTTCCTTTTTTCTAGGTCGTTGTTTTCTAATTCTCATGTAAAGTAGTATTTATTGTTACACCATGCTTTTTATTGCTCTTAGCTCCCTTGTACGTCGCTTTAGACAAAAGCGTCTGCTAAATGACTAAATGTAAATGTAAAATATCACATTTTTTCAGTGACTAGATTTTGTGTGGTAATGCAAAAAGTGCACCACGCTGTACTCGGTGATCGTTGCAAAAGAGGCAGAGGAGGGAGGAACGTGAAAAAGTCCCAAGCGTGGAAACTACACACCACACTCACGAATTACAACCTCAACAGGGAAACAGCTTTAGTGGGGAAATTCAGTGAACCATACCTAACCCTGCTACAGTCAGAGGCAGACCATAGGTCTGTGAGGTCCTAGAGGGGAGATGTTTAATGAGTTTGATCAATTTGGCCTCTATTAGAGTATTATAGGCCTGTGTAAGAGTATTAAAGGCCTGTATTAGAGTATAAATAAACCTGTATTAGAGTATAAATAAACCTGTATTAGAGTATTATAGGCCTGTATTAGACTATTATAGGCCTATATAAGAGTATCATAGGCCTGTATTAGAGTATTATAGGCCTGTATTAGAGTATTATAGGCCTGTATTAGAGTATTATAAGCCAGTATTAGAGTATAAAAGGGCTGTATTAAAGTATAATAGGGCTGAGTATTATAGGCATAGGTATTATTTAGTGCTGTCAAACGATTAAAATATTTAATCGCGATAAATCGCATTTTTGTCATAGTTAACTCAAAATTAATCGCGATTAATCGCAAATTTGTATCTATTCTAAATGTCCCTTCGTTTATTTATTTTTTCCATCATTTTTTTTTTTATCTTATCAACATGGAAAAGTGGATTGGCTTGCTTTAAGCAAATGTTTTATTTTATTGAAAACCAACATTGCCAAACAGGGCGGTACAAAATATAATCATAAAGTGCACATTTCAGGTAAACAAGGACTCAGCCTATAGTGCAGTTAAACCATGGCTTAATATTTTCTCTTTTTCAAGTATGCTGGGAACATAGCAGTCAGGCCTCTTATTTCAGAAACAATGAACCGTAACAGTTAGGTTACCAATAAAAGGTAAGCCTACTACTTCTTTGATTTCAGCCAGCTGCCTGTTGACATTTTCAGACAACAGTGAAGCTCGCTTCTTTTGCACAACACAACTTTTAAAAGTAAACTTTCAATTCAGAAGCTTTTTATCATCCATTTCGCCGTATCGCGCTCACCATTCACTCAAACCGTAACGTTAGCCTACTACACAGTTTGCGAGGCCAAAAAGAACGTTAATCAAAAAAAAAAAAATTATAAAAAAAGAAATCGCGTTAATCTCGCGATAAATAAATTAACGGCGTTAAAATGGGTTTGCGTTAACGCCGTTAATAACGCGTTAAACTGACAGCACTAGTATTATTCAGTGAGTATTACACAGTGACTGTTTGATCTGTATTAGATTATTATAGACTTCTGTGACAGTATTTATCTGTTTTAGATTCAATTCAATTTAATTCAATTCAATTTTATTTATATAGCGCCAACACAATAAAATTGTCTCAAAGCGCTTAACAGAGCCCAATGCCTGGACCCCCTTAGAGCAAGCACAATGGCGACAGGGGCAAGGAAAAACTCCCTGTTAATCAGTAAGGAACCTTAAGCAAACCACGGCACATAAGGGGGGGACCTATCTGCTTGAGGTTGGCCGGGAGGAGATGGGAAGGGGGGGTGGGGGTTGTGTGGCAGAAGGGGAAGGGAAACAACAAGTTGTAGATGTACACAGCATGCATGTGGTAAATGTACATAATATATATATACAAACATCATATGGTACATACAAAAACAGCTTAGTGGGTAAACAGTGTGCTAATAGGGTTACTGTTACAGGTGTAAGAAGAGTCGGAACAGAAAAACAAGTCGGTGGTGGCAATACAGTGCTGCTTGAAAGTATGTGAACCCCTTGAGCAGTTTAGAGTTTTCTGTTGTTTTACCATGATTTTCCTATTTTATCATCACCAGTTTTTCATGTATGAAATGTCAGGTTTATGTTTATCAATTGCATGTACTTGTTTAGAGGGAATTGTGTGAGTAGCCAAAAAAATACATGGAACATGGAATTAGTGTATGTGCAAAAAGAAAGTGAACCCCCAGCTGCATTGGTAAAGTCAAGTAGGTAACAGATTCGGTGAAACACATTTGGGTGCTTAATTAGTCAATAAAGCAAACCAATCAAATGAGACATCCTTAGGAAAAGGGTTGGGCAACACAGATTAAAAGAGAGAGGAAACCAACCAAACTACTATAGTGCCAAGGTGTACCCACACAGATCCACAATGCCGATAGGAAAGGAGATATCCTGAGGACATCAGGAAGAAGGTACTGACAGCCCATCAGTCTGGGGAAAGCTATAAGACCATCTCCAAAAGATTCCAGCTCCATCCATCCACTCTTAGACAAATCATTTACAAATGAAGGGCATTCAACATGACCGCAACTCTGCCTAGAAGTGGACGCCCATCAAGACCATTGCCAAGAAGCACCAGAAGAATAATAAATCAGGTAAAAATCACCTCTAAAGAGTTGCGGACCTCTCTGGCAGCATCTGGGGTAAATGTACATGCATCTACAATCTTTTCTCGAAACAAATTTTTGTCTGATTGTAGACGCATGTACATTTACCCCAGATGCTGCGAGAGAGGTCCGCAACTCTTATATTTATAATTATAATTATAATTATAATTATTTATGAAATGTATAATTATATTATAATCTCTCTATATATGTTGTGTCATTTTCTAGAACTGGTTCTTTCAAATAATAGGAGCGAACATCCTGCACCAATAAATGAATGTTCTGCACAGACACCACAGGCTGTGAAGTGGCTAACGCGGTCTGTATGTCTATATACCACTGTCACTTTTCATAGGTTTCACAGTGTGAATGTTGGCTTCTAGCACTAACACTGACTTATTTTGCTTTTGTAAGCCAATCAGTCAAGATCAGTCAATAAATATTGTTGGTTTTGACTTACAGTGCCTTGCATAAGTATTCACCCCCTTAGATGTTTTATCCTTTTATTGCTTTTATAAATCAATCATGGTCAATATAAGTTGGCTTTTTTGACAAAGAAATTCACAAAAAAGCCCCTCACAAACTGAGTGACCGTGCAAGAAGGATACTAGTGAGAGAGGCCACCAAGACACCTATGACTACTCTGAAGGAGTTACAAGCTTCAGCAGCTGAGATGGGAGAGACTCTGCATACAACAACTGTTGCCCGGGTTTTTCACCAATCAAAGCTTTATGGAAGAGAGCCACTGTTGAAAAAAACTCATATCAAATATCGACTAGAGGCAGGTGGAAGACTGTATGGTCAAGTGGAAGAAGGTTCTGTGGTCTGATGAGACCAAAGTGGAGCTTTTTTTCAACAGTGGCTCTCTTCCATAAAGCTTTGATTGTTTGTTTGGAGCTCCCTTACCTGACTGTCCCCTACCTGTCTTTAACTGTCTGTCCCCTACCTGTCTTTAACTGTCTGTCCCTTACCTGTCTTTAACTATCTGTCCCCTACCTGTCTTTAACTGTCTGTCCCTTACCTGTCTTTAACTGTCTGTCCCCTACCTGTCTTTAACTGTCTGTCCCCTACCTGTCTTTAACTGTCTGTCCCTTACCTGTCTTTAACTGTCTGTCCCCTACCTGTCTTTAACTGTCTGTCCCCTACCTGTCTTTAACTGTCTGTCCCTTACCTGTCTTTAACTGTCTTTTGGATATTAGTGCCCCCTTTGATACCACTGCAGTAGTAGCAGTCTGAAGGGGATTATTAGGTCACATTTCATTGTGTTATTATATCAAACTCTTAACTTTTCTCCTATTAATATAATTTGTATTATTATTATTACTACTAGTAGTAGTAGTATTAGTAGTAGTAGTAGAATAAGAAGTAATAATAATTGTAGTACTGGTATGATTTTCAAACTATGCGGTATTTAACGTCCGTGTCCCGACTCCCTTGTGCATGTGACTGTTGTGTGGGTGTGCACTTATCAATCCCAGTTATTCTAGTTTTTCATTTTTAATTAATTTTCAGAATTTAAGGGTACAATGTGTAAATAACAGTGGAAAAAGTCTGATGTAATATGTTTTAATTTCTGGCTGTAAGGCAACAGAGGGTGGACATTTTGAAAATGGGTGTAGACTTTCCCTGGCCACTCTATTTGTGTCCTATGTCCTTTTTAAGATTGTACTTTTGTATTTTTTCCAATAAGTATTTCACTTTATTTCCTCGAAGCTGTGTTGTGTGTTTTTGCCATTGATATGTTTAACATCTTAACGTCTGAGGTCATGTTTGGAGACTTTGATGGAGCATGTGTGTAGTCACACTTTACATCAATGGCTGCAGGAGTGTCTACTAATGGTATGTCCCTGAGTAACAGGCAATTTATAAATGTTTATAAAGTATAGATAGTGCCCGCTTTAGATCAAGCACTGCAAAACACTTTACTAATGATTCATTAATGGTTTCTAAAGACCTATTTTAAGCATCAACTGAGGTTTTACTACATGTGCTAACATTTATGAATTCACTCATGAATTAGATAATAGCTAATGCATGATGAAGGTTATTCATAATGACCCATAAATGGTGAGCAGACCATTATCACATACCTTATAAATCACTAGAAAATCATTTTAAACATGTTCATAAATACATGACTACTCATTTATAAATAGCTTACTAACGTTTATAAATGTTGTAATAATGATTTGTAAATGATGAACAGACTATGAACCAATGCCTCATAAACGGTTTATTAATGAAGTTTATTCTAAAGCGTTACCAACGAGGGTAAAAGTAAAACCATCTGTATTTGTGTGTTCATGTTACTGTGTTGTAAGCATGTGCATTCATGCTGTAGGAGTGTGTAAGTGTGTGTGTGTGTGTGCATGTGTGTAATATTTGTGTATGTGTGTGTGTGTGTGTAATGTGTGTGGGTGTGTAGACACCTCCCCATCACATGAGGAAGAGGAGTTGCCCGCTGAAGGTGGTGAGGTGGCCAATGTAAGCAGCCACCCAGGCCCCCCGCCTCAGACGCAGGCCCACTGTATCGCCCACCTCCAGCAGCAGGGACACCCCCTGGGAGGTGGTGATGTCGTGGGGGGCTATGTGGTGGTAGGCGTCCACCACGTGCTGGCCGTTCTTGTTAAGGGAAGCTCCGGCTCCGTTTGCACCTCCAGCAAAGATGTGGTAGCGGAACTGGTACACTCCTCTCACGAGAGCCGTGAAGATGCCTGGACCAGAGGAGAACAACATGGAGATTAAGAGAGGTCATGTCAAACAATTCCTCTCCCTGTGTTAGGGTTCTAGTAGACTGAATGCACACCTGTGTTAGGGTTCTAGTAGACTGAATGCACACCTGTGTTAGGGTTCTAGTAGACTGAATGCACACCTATGTTAGGGTTCTAGTGGACTGAATGCACACCTGTGTTAGGGTTGTAGTGGACTGAATGCACACCTGTGTTAGGGTTGTTGTTATGTCCCTGAGCGTGTTTTGCAGACAGCCCAACAAGTGGCTTAATTGATGTTTAATTTCTTATTGGGTACGCGACCAGAGCCGCCTCCTTAAAAGACGCTAGGTGACGTCACCCGGCGGCTCGCATTTGGTTTTTGCTACCACCACCATTGCCACGTTCCACCATTCTCGGAGTGAGAGTCCAAGAGTGAGGCCTGGGGTTCTATGAGGCCTATTTTTGGAGGCCTGTTTGCTTCTTTGTTTCTTTGAACTTTGAGCTGTTGTTTTCTCCATTTTTCCATATATTTTTGACTTAGTTTAAATATAACAAATGCTTGATTATTTTTCCTTATCCAATTTTGTCTGCCCATTTTTCGTACTCCTTCGTAATTTGTTCTTGTTAATGTTGCCTGACCCTAGCAGAGAATGTAACAGTTGTAGTGGACTGAATGCACACCTGTGTTAGGGTTCTAGTGGACTGAATGCACACCTGTGTTAGGGTTCTAGTGGACTGAATGCACACCTGTGTTAGGGTTCTAGTGGACTGAATGCTGATGTGTTTCCAGTCTTACCTGTGTTTGGGTTGTAGGCGCTGCCAATATTGATGAAGACATGGTTGAAGACCAGGGCAGTTACTGTGTTGAAGGGCCCGATGTGTTTGTCAGACAACACTGAGAAGGAGGCGGAGAAGGCCACCTTACTGTCTGTGGGAGAGGAACAGTGAGTCTCAGTGTAAGTGTGTGTGTGAAGATTTGATCTGTACATTTTGTTAATTGTACACACACAATTGTATAGAATCCTAGAATTCTTCATACACATTAACCAGAACTCAATTCCCTGATCTCCTCATCTAAATCATCAATGTGCCTTCTATACTCTATCCCTACAGAACTACTGAAACACACACTACACTTATTAAATGAGGCACTACTTAAGTAATGAACAATTCACTCATTTCAGGATTCGTTCCACAATCATTCCAAATAGCAGTGATCAAACCATCTCTCAAAAAACCTAACCTTGATCGTGATAACTTGGCAAACTCGAGGCCTATGTCCAACCTCCTTTTCTTGTCAAAAATACTTGAAAAAGTAATAGCAAAGCACCTTACTTTCTTTCTACATGAAAACAACATCCAGGAAGACCTGCAATCTGGCTTTAGAGCACACACTTTACACCACTGAAATGGCCTTAGTCAAAGTTAAGAATACTAATGACTACTAATTGCATCTGATCATGGGTGCATTTCAATACTGATTCTGCTATACCTTAGGCGTTGTTCATGTTTGTGTTGGAGTGTGTGTGTGTGTGTGTGTGTGTGTGTGTGTGTGTGTGTGTGTGTGTGTGTGTGTCTGTCTGTGTGTGTGTGTGATTACCTTCACTGATGCTGGTTAGCTGCTTTAGTGCATTGTACATGTCTGTGTTGGAGTGTGTGTGTGTGTGTGTGTGTGTGTGTGTGTGTGTGTGTGTGTGTGTGTCTGTGTGTGTGTGTGTGTGTGTGATTACCTTCACTGATGCTGGTTAGTTGCTTTAGTGCGTTGTACTTGTCTGTGTTGGAGTGTGTGTGTGTGTGTGTGTGTGTGTGTGTGTGTGTGTGTGATTACCTTCACTGATGCTCTGTAGCTGCTTTAGTGTGTTGTTCACTTCTGTGTTGGAGTGTGTGTGTGTGTGTGTGTGTGTGTGTGTGTGTGTGTGATTACCTTCACTGATACTCTGTAGCTTCTTCAGTTCGTTGTTCATGTCCGTGTTGGAGTCCTTCAACTCCTTTAGCTGGGCTCTCTGCTCCTCCACTGTCCTCTCACTGGCTGACAGCCTGGCCTCAGCAGCACTCAGATTCACCACCGACGCTACACACACACACACACACACACACACACTCACACACACACACACACACACACACACACACACACACCGGACACACACACACACACACACACACCGGACACACACACACACACACCGGACACACACACACACCGGACACACACACACATACACACACACACACACACACACACACACACACACACAACATCATAAACATAGTCATAAAGGTTATAAACTATTAATAATGCCTCATATTAATTGACATAAGTGTATACATTACTATTTATATATAGTAATTAGTACACATAAAACGTTACGATCAGGCCTGGAATTTCATCATTTTAAGGGCAAGGTCACTTGGCCTTGGTGGGGCATTTTAGGAGCAAGGCCATTTGTAAGGCTGTAAAGTTAAAAATGATGAGTGTCAATCTAAATTTGTAACAGCACATTGACATGTTCCACAATCTTTTAAAATAGCAAACCATCTCTCTAAAAACCTAACCTTGATCCTGATAACCTGGCATACTATAGGCCTATATCCACCCTCCCTTTCTTCAAAATACTTGAAAAAGTAAGAGCAAAGCACCTTACTTCCTTTTCTACATGAAAACAACATCCAGGAAGACCTGCAATCTGGCTTTAGAGCTCATTACAGCACTGAAATAGCCTCAGTCAAAGTTATGAATACTAATGACTACAAATTGGATCTGATCATGGGTGCATTTCAATACGTGTTCTGCTATACATTAGGCGTTGTTCATGTCTGTGTTGGAGTGTGTGTGTGTGTGTGTGTGTGTGTGTGTGTGTGTGCGTGTGTGTGTGTGTGTGATTACCTTCACTGATGTTGGTTAGCTGCTTTAGTGTGTTTTTCATGTCTGTGTTGGAGTCCTTCAGCTCCTTTAGCTCCACTCTCTGCTCCGCCATCAGTGCCCTCATCTCTCTCAGCTCAGTGTAGATGTCAGGCTGGCAGGTTTGTTGGGTGGAGGCTGTGGCAGCAGTTTTGTCTTGGAGACCTTTACCAACTCCTGCAACCACAACTAGACCAGACCACAGCAACAGCAGCACAGCACCGGGAGTCTTCATGCTCAACACACACAGCTTTCACCCCTGATATAAACTAAATGTGTAACACACACATACACATATATATTAGGAAACAATGATCTTGAAAATGGCATAATCTAAAGCATGAATCATGATCATTTTCCATTAACGATCTTATATGTGAACGTAAATTAGACTGTGTGTTTTTAACTGAAACCCAAACATAAATGGGTCTGTAGCTCTTATTGAAGCGTCCCCTCCCAATTATAGCTTTTTTCAGTCCATTAGAACTGCCAAAAAAGGGGGCGGGACAGCCACCATAACCACGGATGCCCTGTGCTGCAGGGGCATCTCCTTTGATTTTGCCTAGTTTGAATATCATGCCATAGTTCTAAAGTGCCAGGCTCCTGTTCTGACAGTAACTGTGTATAGGCCACCCAAACAATGTCCCACTTTTCTAACAGACTTTTCAGAACTACTCTCCATTATCCACACAAACTACGATAAGATTATTATCACTGGTGATTTTAACATATATGTGGATAATGGGAACAACTCATAGGCCAGGGATTGTATGAATCTCTTGAATTCCATGGACTTTACTCAACACATTATTGAACCCACTCACAACCGTGGCCACTCCCTTGATCTAGTGATTACAAAAGGTCTTACAACTGTTATATCGTCTATCTGTGACCTTGCTCCTTCCGACCACTTTTGTATTTTCTTTACAGCACTGGTACCTAAAGTTAAAAATAGTGCTGAATGTTTTATTTAGAAACGCTATCTTAACTCTGCAGCAGCTGAGAATTTAAAAGTAATGATGAACATAACTAGTACAAAACCCCCAGAGGCGGGGCCATCATGTGTTAATGATCTAGTAACTAATCTCAATACAAAATGAAGGACAGCACTTGACTCTGTAGCACCATTGAAACAAAAAAAATAGTCTATAAATCACTCCAAAGTCATGCTCCTGAATATATAACAGACATGCTCTCAAGGTACACACCCAGTAGATCCCTGAGGTCCTCTGGCACTGAACTCCTAACAGTTCCAAAAGCCCCCCTCCAGCAGTCTCTTAGTTTGACAATAACCATACTGAGCAGTCTTCTAAGCGGAGCATTGTGTTACCTCCTGGTATGAAATGCGCCGTACAAATAAAGTTTGATTGATTGATTTATTGATTGATTAGTGAAATTTCTAAAATGTTCACCAGTTTGTAGTAAAGTTTAAGATCACTAGACTAGAGAACACAACTGCTATGCTGTGATGTGTGCGTTTAGGTTAAGTTTCTGTGAGGAGCAGTGGCCTTACCTAATCTCAGCGAAAGATGCAGATGATAATCTGGTCCTCTGTCCCCCTGAAGAAAGTGTCACCTCATCCAGCACAGCGATGCTTTTAAGAGCAGAGGCTGGAGGGAGCACTACCACTGCTCACCAATCAGAGCCTTCTTACACTGAACACACAAACGCCTATCTGGATCAGATCACTTCTAGAACTGGTTATACTGGTTCTTCATACTTCTAAAGACAGACTGTCATAACTGCATGACCACATGTACACTCATCTGTGATGCTGTGATGATTTGTATTAGGGCTGTGTCTCTCAAGAAGTCAAACAGAACAGGACAAAGTGGTGCAGCAACAACAGTGGAAATCAAGGGAGTAACGGAGACAAAGCTGCTTCTACAAGCAATTCTATTTCTTTTTTAATTTGTGTGTCTTTGTTTATGGTAGTTTTGATCAAATTGTCATGTTTTTGAAAACTTTTTTAGCTATTTAAGTCAACAAAATAATTTGTTCACAGCTAGTTTTAGTTTTAGTTCTAGTTTTCGTTAACTATAATAATTCTGCTCACAAATGGGCAGCCTCCGCTTGTGGACATGTTATAACCATAACCACACTCCCAGTAAGGGCCCGGGCTTATTTCTTTATTTCACCTGGAGACCCACCTGCAAGAAGAGGCTGGTATTTATTCAGCACCAAGTCCCGTTACATCAACAAAGCATGAACTAGTATTGAAAAACTCACACTTCAGCTTGTAAGGTAGCTGACCTCAGGAAATAAATACATAGTGTTACAAACATTTTCTTTTAGACACTCCTGAACTCCCTGTTTGAAAGGGCATATAAGAGAGATAAAAGGCTTAACATAGCAAGCTTTTAACTATCTAAAAGAATGTCCCTCCTGTTCACTGCTGTCAGTATGAACATGAGAACATATTTTACCAGAAGGAAGTGCACGTAGTGCCATCTCTGTTCATGGGAATGAGAGGTGAGAGCTGGTGATATTGCATTTCTGTGAAGGGAGCAGTCAGTCCTCTTCATATCATGACTGGTATTTAGGACAAATTCCTCTTGAACCTGCATGGACTGACTGATCCGGGGTGAAGTGCTTTAATTAAAAACAAAGCAAATATTTCAGGCACAAGGAAGTTCAAAGCACGCAACAAAGTGTGTAAACAGAGTTTAACTAAGAGCAAACTGTAAGCACAGATCTAGCAATCAAAGAGCAAGAACCCTGACTTTATGTCACACTAAAAGTCTTGCCCAGACGCACCCAGAGACCATGTAGGAAACAAGGAGAGGAGTGTGTTCTATTCTCTCTGTGTCTCTCACTGCTAGCGTCACTCCACACCCAACATAACTTCTACATCAGTCTAGGGCTTCCCTCACATGAGGAAGAGCAGGTGGCCAGAGAAGGTGGTGTGGTGGTTACTGCTGTTACAAATATATACTCTGTGACCTGGCTACATATTACCAAAGCATGTCCTAAGGTCATGTTTCATCACATAAACAGAATCGTAAATGATGTGCAGGGGAGTTGTAGTACATGTGCCGTCTTGTTTTCTAAAAAGCAGCTCAAAGTCCAGGCTAAGGGTTGTGTGTTAATGTGTGTTGTGTGTTATTGGTGTGTTATTGATGTTATGTCAGCATAAATCATATCTCACTGCCAGACAAACATCTTCATCCTTCTGAGAAAGAGGAGGAGCTGCATTTTATAGTGCTCATTGATATGCCGCTAGTCTTGTGTTAAGTAGTGTGTGTAGCCATTCTCCTATAGCTAATGTGTGTAACCCGTACCCAATCCTCCTCCTTACAGTAGGTAACACTCATGAAGTAATTTGTGTAAGTTCATTACTGCCTCCATGTTGTCTTGTCATTTATCTGTGTTTGCGTGATACATGTGTGTGTGTGTGTGTGTGTGTGTGTGTGTGTGTGTGTGTGTGTGTGTGTGTGTGTGCACGTATATTCATAGTTTTAAGGCCCATAGGCATTAGTAAAAAATGTGTCTATTATAATTACAATCATGGCTGGTATTTGGGGCAAATTCCCAGCACCCTGAGGCTTAAAGGACTGACTGATCTCTGATGTAGTAACTTACTGTCAGAAAAACAAATATAACCTGACTACGATTCCTCTACTTTGGCATTACTGAAGGAACACCAAGACCAATATTTATATTCAAATCTGTTCAGTCATTCACTGTACTTATTAAGGGGAAGATCTGAAATGAAATACACTGATATCTCTGGATGGTGAACTATATGAGAAACCTAAACTGTGATTTGTCTTCCTCTGCTGTTTGGAATCAGTAGCTCACATTCAACAAACCCAAAGCAGACAGGCAGCCATCTTGCTTATTCTAGCCATTTATCATTTCCGTCATGTAAAGGGGTGCAAGCATTCTGAGTATTATGTGCCAAAGCAAATCAACTGAGAGGTAAGCTGGGGGGAAACAGGACACTGGAGCTGGAGCTGGACTGGGCTGCTGTCTGGATGCTTCATCCTCCATGTGTGTCAAGACAAAATGACTCTTTCATCAAGGTGTGTGAGTCAGTCTGTGTTTCTGCGGTACTGGTGGCAGGAATACCAATATTACATTTTATACAACTGTTCTATTTTACGAGGACTATTTTGTTAGTTAACTTACAATATTTACATGTTCCATATTCTCCATCTAGCTGAGATAAATGCTGACATTTTTATTTTTTTTGTTGAAGATGATTGAAACAAATTGTAGACATTCATTTTGAAGGTATTTTCAGTGATGAATTATAATTATTTATGTATATATAATAATGTATAATGATATTATAATCTCTATATATATGTTGTGTCATTTTATAGAACTGGTTCTTCTCCTCATGTGAAACTATATGTATATATGTATTGAACTTGAGTTTTTTTTCCGTGAGAAGAACATCCTGCACCAATAAATGAATGTTCTGCACAGACACCACAGGGGTTTAATGGCATGGGCCTTTACTTGTGTTGGCACTGTGCACAATACCAATGCTGGAGAAAATCTGTTTGGAGACCAGAGGTTTTCCAGTTCTGAAGGGTCCAGTGTATTAAAAAGTCTTAAGTTGAACTTATAGAACCTATAGAAACCCTGTCTGAACACAAAAGGAACATGCATTCTTTTACTGAGGCCTTTTTCCTGTGCATCACTTCATGTTAAGTGTTGGCTGATGGGAGTAGTGTGTGTGTGTGTGTGTGTGTGTGTGTGTGTGTGTGTGTGTGTGTGTGTGTGTGTGTGTGTGTGTGTGTGTGTGTGTGTGTGTGTGTGTCACTGTGCATTCTTGTGGGTTATATGTCACTGTATGCAGGGGGACTGTACCCTACCCCCCAGAGCTTGTCTGCAGGCTGTGTGTCTTGTTCTCTAATGGATGTGGGCCTATATAAAAGTATTACTGTGATTACTGTAAAGTTCAGAGTGTGGTCTTTCTCCAAACACACACACATGTGGAAATACAAAGCAGATACAACAAGACTTCATTTTAGATGTGAAAATTAGGTTTTAGCAATTTATTAGCAATTAGCAATGTTACTAATAGTTTATAGTTAATCTGTACCAACAGTTGTTTAATGTTTGAAACTTTACTTTTCATTTGTATACAGACAGGTAGCCTACAGCCTGTGAAACAATGCATGATGAGTTATGACCTACGCTTCATGTAAAATGTGTACATTTCTCTACACTGTTCTGTTGAGGACTATTACTCAGCTGATCAATATTAAACAGACAGACAACATCTTGCAATCAAATCACCATATAGTGTAGTTTGACAGAATGTCATCTGAAAAATACACAATGAAAACTAAACACCCAATACAGCTAGCTAGCAGGCGTGCATAATCTAATTTCTGATTGAGTGTGCGTGTGTTTTATCTCTTTTGGTAATACAGGTAACACTCTTCCTAATTAGTCAGCTGACTGACTGCAGTGTCTGTTAGACGAGGAACAGCAGGTGACCTCTGAAGGTGCTGTGATGGTTTTCGTTATCTAATATCCTATGATTGGGAGGCAGGAAAACATCCACCACATCTCCCACCTCCAACAACACACTGACACCATTAGATGCGTTTATTTCGCCGTGGTCAAGTACGGTGTACGCCATCACGAGGTTCTGCCCATTCCTGCGGAGATATGCTCCCAACTGAATAGAGCCGCCTCCTCCATAGACGTACAAACTGAAGTCATACACTCCTTTCACCGGAGCTGTGAACACCCCTGAGTGAGAGAAGTGGTTTGGTTCACATGCTGTTTCCAACGCTCCGTGTTTCAGTCAATCAGCCCAGCACATGGTCAGATTGTGAGATTGTTTCCTCCTCTCTCCCCCGTCACTGCCGCTATGATACACTATATGTAAAGAGATTGACCTCATTCTCGAACGCAGTTAAGAACATTTTAAGAAGATTTTTTTTCTAAACTCCAATTACAAAGTTCCTGGGACAATTCTGGCATTCATGAAAGTTTTTTCATCTGGGATTCGTTCATAACTTTGAACAGAATTTAAGAACGCTAAATACCAGTCGTAAATCGGCCAGATTGGATTGCGCCCATGTTCTTAAGGGCTGAATTTGTGAGAAATCGTTGGTGATTGCGTTTACATCATTTCTACAGACATCCTGGGATTTAAACAATTATAAAAATAATAAATAAGAGAATATCATAAACAATTATGTCTACATTTATAGTCATGATTATACGAGGCATCGTGATGTCCTAACATAAATAAAAGCACTACACGAACACTGCAAATGCCATTGAATAAATAAATAAGCACTAAAGTCAGTCAATCAGCCCAGTACATGGTCAAATTGTGAGGAAAACAACTGTTCAGAAGGTTGACGCTACCAGCGGTATGCAGTTAGACACCCCGTTGTGACATGGGTTGTTAGTGCACAGAGACGTCACCCAATCCGGTGTTCCCAGACTGTTCCCTCTTCTTTATATAAGCTAGACCCACCTCTGTCTTGTTGATGGTAAATAGAGAAACTGGAGTAAAGAAACATCGTCAGGAGTTCGTCTTTCGCGAAACAAGAGACTCAGTTGAAATGGCAGAGAAAATAAAAAATGCAGACATCCGGTCATTTTTTAGTGCTCCGAAATGCCAAGTAAGTAGAAAAACCCCAGTAATATCAAGGCAATTTGATAAAGATGTCCTTAAGAAAATATTTAAATGCTGACAATGTTGAATAATGGTTTCATTAGGCAAAGCTAAGCCAGAAAACGCAGCTGGGCACAGACAGCCAGAGCCAAGTTGCAAAGGAGTGTAAGGGAGAGTGTTCTGCCTTCCTTTAGAAATGCTCTGTTTAAATTTAGTAGCTTTAGTAGCTGTAGCTAGATAAACACTGCCACCTTGTGGACAGTAGATGCGATAGAAGACGTGGTTTAGTTTACTTTTTATTGTTGAACTGATCTACCACGGGAGAAGACGTTCATTTACATTCAGCTGAATTCCTCCTTGAAGAGCCTTCGTTTGCGTTTGAACTTTGAAAATTATTTGTCTGGGAGTAGATATTTTGTGTTAGTACATTTAATACCGTTTAGAGAATGTAAAAATGACGTTGAATTTCTGTTTGTGAATGTTACAAGAGAATTCGGTATTTAGCAGCTACGTAAGTTATGCTAGCTCTCGTGACAGCAATTTTTTCATGTCCCCCCCCCCCCCCCCCCCCCCCCTCTGCTCTCTGAAATCTTACCATGTATTGTCCCCCCCTACAATGAAATGGGATCTCCGCCCCTGCATACGCACACACACACTTGCATACACATAGTGCTGTATACAATCATGCTCAGTTGAATATTCTTGTTGAATATAAATACTTTACTTTGTAAGCTTAAATTGCAGTAAGAGTACTCTTTAAAAGGTCTTAAAAAGTCTCAGGTTGAACTTGTTGAAACCTATAGAAACCCTGTCTGAACACAAAAGGAACATGCATTCTTTTACTGAGGCCTTTTTCCTGTACATCACTTAATGTTAAGTGTTGGCCGATGTGAGTAGTAGTGTGAATGTGTGTGTGTGTGTGTGTGTGTGTGTGTGTGTGCGAGAGTCACTGTGCATTCTTATGGGTTATATGTCACCCCCTCCCCAGAGCTTGTCTCCATTCTGTGTCTTGTTCTCTAATGGATGTGGGTCTAGATAAAGGTATTACTGTGATTACTGTAAGGTTCAGAATGAGGAACATACATAGCAGATACAACAAGACTTTATTTTAGATGTGAAAATGAGCTTTTAGTAATTTATTAGCAATTAGCAAAGTGTAATAATAGTTCATCTGTACAAACAGTTGTTTAATGTTTGAATCTTTACTTTTCATTTTTATACAGACAGGTAGCCTACAGCATGTGATGTTATGACATATGCTTCATGTGAAATGTTTACATTCCTCTACACTGTTCTGTTGAGGACTATTACTCAGCTGATCAATATTAAACAGACAGACAACATCTTGCAATCAAATCACCATATAGTGTAGTTTGCCAGAATGTCATCTGAAAAATACACAATGAAAACTAAGCACCCAATACAGCTAGCAAGCAGGCGTGCATAATCTAAATTCTGATTGAGTTTGTGTGTGTGTATGTGTGTGTTTTCGCTCTTTTGGTAATACAGGCAACACACTTCCTAATTAGTCAGCTGACTGACTGACTTAGGCGTGGAACAGCAGGTGACCTCTGAAGGTGCTGTGATGGTTTGCGTTATCTAATATCCTATGATTGGCAGGCAGGAAAACATCCACCACATCTCCCACCTCCAACAACATACTGACACCATTAGATGCGTTTATGGTTCCACGATCAAGACTGGTGAACGCCATCACAAGGTCCTGCCCATTCCTGCGGAGATATGCTCCCAACCAAACAGAGCCGCCTCCTCCATAGACGTAAAAACTGAAGTCATACACTCCCTTCACCGGAGCTGTGAACACCCCTGAGTGAGAGAAGAAAAGCAGGTCACACACACACACACACACACACACACTACTGATGAAAAGCTTTACACATCTGATGTGGTAAAATGACATGGACATTCACCTGTGTTGGAGTTGTACGCATTGCCAATGTTAGTAAAAATGTGTTTGTAGACCAGGGTTGTTCCAGTATTGGAGGGTCCTGTGAATCTGCCTCTGTTTGTTTCCAGTGAGACTGAAAAAGACACTTTTCTTTCTGGGGACAAAAAATGTAAAGTTCTTCATGGACTATGAACAGCAACACATTTAAAACACAGATGGACAGATTCATTTATGGGGTCCCAGTTTGGTCTCAATGTGTATGACACCAGTTAAATTCCTTGTACGTGCAGAGTGCAGAAAATAGCAAAGATAAAAGCTGATTTTGCCGAGTTCAGGTAAGGTCAGGGTTCCAGAGCTCTCTCATCCCCCAATATCAAAAGCAAGTCTGCTAAACGTACATCCAGGAAGACCTGCAATCTGGCTTTAGAGCACACACTTTACACCACTGAAACGGCCTTAGTCAAAGTTAAGAATACTAATGACTACTAATTGCATCTGATCATGGGTGCATTTCAATACTGGTTCTGCTATACCTTAAGCGTTGTTCATGTCTGTGTTGGAGTGTGTGTGTGTGTATGTGTGTGTGTGCGTGTGTGTGTGTGTGTGTGATTACCTTCACTGATGCTGGTTAGTTGCTTTAGTGCGTTGTACTTGTCTGTGTTGGAGCGTGTGTGTGTGTGTGTGTGTGTGTGTGTGTGTGTGTGTGTGATTACCTTCACTGATGCTTTGTAGCTGCTTTAGTGTGTTGTTCATGTCTGTGTTGAAGTGTGTGTGTGTGTGTGTGTGTGTGTGATTACCTTCACTGATGTTGTGTAGCTTCTTCAGTGCGTTGTTCATGTCCGTGTTGGAGTCCTTCAGCTCCTTTAGCTGGGCTCTCTGCCCCTCCACTGTCCTCTCACTGGCTGACAGCCTGGCCTCAGCAGCACTCAGATTCACCACCGAAGCTACACACACACACACACACACACACACACACACACACACACACACACACACACACACACATTTATTTATAGTAATTACTACACATAAAACGTTACGATCAGGCCTGGAATTTCATAGTTTTAAGGGCAAGATCACTTGGCCTTGGTGGGGCATTTTAGGGGCAAGGCCATTTGTAAGGCTGTAAAGTAAAAAATGATGAGTGTCAATATAAATTTGTAACAGCACATTGACATGTTCCACAATCTTTTAAAATAGCAGTGATCAAACCATCTCTCTAAAAACCTAACCTTGATCCTGATAACCTGGCATACTATAGGCCTATATCCACCCTCCCTTTCTTGTCAAAAATACTTGAAAAAGTAAGAGCAAAGCACCTTAATTCCTTTCTACATGAAAACAACATCCAGGAAGACCTGCAATCTGGCTTTAGAGCTCTTTACAGCACTGAAATGGCCTCAGTCAAAGTTAAGAATACTAATGACTACAAATTGCATCTGATCATGGGTGCATTTCAATACTGGTTCTGCTATACATTAGGCGTTGTTCATATCTGTGTTGGAGTGTGTGTGTGTGTATGTGTGTGTGTGCGTGTGTGTGTGTGTGTGTGATTACCTTCACTGATGCTCTGTAGCTGCTTTAGTGTGTTGTTCATGTCTGTGTTGGAGTCCTTCAGCTCCTTTAGCTCCACTCTCTGCTCCGCCATCAGTGC
Organism: Clupea harengus; assembly: GCF_900700415.2. NCBI lineage: Eukaryota > Metazoa > Chordata > Actinopteri > Clupeiformes > Clupeidae > Clupea > Clupea harengus. Next base: position 19,719,786 of record NC_045164.1, read on the forward strand.
CCTCATCTCTCTCAGCTCAGTGTAGATGTCAGGCTGGCAGGTTTGTTGGGTGGAGGCTGTGGCAGCAGTTATGTCTTGGAGATCTTTATCAACTTCTGCAACCACAAATAGACCAGACCACAGCAACAGCAGCACAGCACCGGGAGTCTTCATGCTCAACACACACAGCTTTCACCCCTGATATAAACTAAATGTGTAACACACACACACACACACATATTAGGAAACAATCATCTTGAAAATGGCATAATCTAAAGCATGAATCATGATAATTTTCCATTAACGATCTTATATGTAAACGTAAATTAGACTGTGTGTTTTTAACTGAAACCCAAACATAAATGGGTCTATAGCTCTTATTGAAGCGTCCCCTCCCAATTTTACAGTACATCAGAATTGGCAAAAAAGGGGGCGGGACAGCCACCATAACCACGGATGCCCTGTGCTGCAGGGGCATCTCCTTTGATGATTTTGCCTAGTTTGAATATCATGCCATAGTTCTAAAGTGCCAGGCTCCTGTTCTGACAGTAACTGTGTATAGGCCACCCAAACAATGTCCCACTTTTCTAACAGACTTTTCAAAACTACTCTCCATTATCCACACAAACTACGATAAGATTATTATCACTGGTGATTTTAACATACATGTGGATAATGGGAACGACTCAAAGGCCAGGGATTTTATGAATCTCTTGAATTCCATGGACTTTACTCAACACATTACTGAACCCACTCACAACCGTGGCCACTCCCTTGATCTAGTGATTACAAAGGGTCTTACAACTGCTATATCGTCTATCTGTGACCTTGCTCCTTCTGACCACTTTTGTATTTTCTTTACAGCACTGGTACCTAAAGTAAAAAATAGTGCTGAATGTTTTATTAAGAAACGCTATCTTAACTCTGCAGCAGCTGAGAATTTAAAAGTAATGATGAACATAACTAGTACAAAACCCCCAGAGGCAGGGCCATCATGTGTTAATGATCTAGTAACTACTCTCAATACAAAATGAAGGACAGCACTATACTCTGTAGCACCATTGAAACAAAAAAACTAGTCTATAAATCACTCCAAAGTCATGCTCCTGAATATAAAACAGACATGCTCTCAAGGTACATACCCAGTAGATCCCTCAGGTCCTCTGGCACTGAACTCCTAACAGTTCCAAAAGCCCCCCCCCCCCCCCCCCCAGCAGCTGTCTCTTAGTTTGATTGATTGATTGATTAGTGAAATTCCTAAAATGTTCACCAGTAGTAAAGTTTAAGATCACTAGAGAACACAACTGTTATGCTGTGATGTGTGCGTTTAGGTTAAGTTTCTGTGAGGAGCAGTGGCCTTACCTAATCTCAGCGAAAGATGCAGGTGATATTCTAGTCCTCTGTCCCCCTGAAGAAAGTGTCACCTCATCCAGCACAGCGATGCTTTTAAGAGCAGAGGCTGGAAGGACCACTACCACTGCTCACCAATCAGAGCCTTCGTACACTGAACACACAAACGCCTATCTGGATCAGATCACTTCTACAACTGGTTATACTGGTTCTTCATACTTCTACAGACAGGCTGTTACCCCATGACCACTTTTACACTCATCTGTGATGCTGTGATGATTTTTATTAGGCCAGTTTCTCTCAAGAAGTCAAACAGAACAGGACAAAGTGGTATAGCAACCACAACGCAAATTGATAGGTGAAAATTCACCCTAGTTACCTCAGGACTCCGGAGCTGCATATAAGTATATTTATTAGACAAACAACAATTGCAATCGGGCTCACTCCCAGCACAAGGCTGAAAGTGAAGCAATGATAAACACATCGCACAAGGTTTATATAGACAGAAGTTGAGCATTCAGCAGGGAAAACCACGTGGTGGATTTCTCACGTCCGAGGCAAGGATGGAAGTTTTGCAAGGTTGGAAGAAGCACAGTTCGACCCTTCTTATCTCTTCTGGTCTAAACATGCTCTTGTACATATGCAGACTAAGTGGCACCTAATATTCTAAGTTACACACGCACACAGAAACACAGAAAAGCCATGTTTCTGTTTTCATAAGCACATGATTCATACAAGGAATTAATAATACAAGGCACTTGATTATTATATTCTTAAGTCATTAACAGTGTTTGGAAATTATCTCCATCACAAATCAAGGGAGTAACAGAAACAAAACTGATTTTAACAGCAATTCTATTTCGTTTTTAATTTGTGAGTCATTGTTTATGGTAGTTTTAATATAGTTTTCGTGTTTTTGAAAACTTTTCTATTTGAGCTAGTTTTAGTTTTAGTCTTAGTTTTCGTTAACTATAATAATTCTGCTCTCAAATGAGCAGCCTCCGCTTGTGGACATGTTAAAACCATAACCACACTCCCAGTAAGGGCCCGGGCTTATTTGTCTATTAACTGAATTCACCTGGAGACCCGCCTGCAAGAAGAGGCTGCTATTTATTCAACACTAAGCCCTGTTACATCAGTAAAACATAAACTAGAATTGAAAATCTCACACTTTAGCTAATAAAGTAGCTCACCTCAGGAAATAAATACATAGTATTGCAACGATTTTTTCTTTTAGACACGGTTGAACAAAACATGTCAGAGAAAACTAACACTCACTCTAATGTTGATGTTATAAGATTACTTATTAGACAGTGTTAAAAAAAAATCAAAAAAATTGCCCCCCCTGAGAATTTCTTCAGGCGCCGCCACTGCATTGGGCCACAGCTTCACATAGACCACATCTCCCACCTCCAGCAGCAGAGAAGCTCCATTAGAGGAGCTAATAGCGGGGCTTGGTTAATGACAACATGTTCTTCATTCTCATGGAGAGTGACTCCTGTACGTGTAAATGCATGACCATGTCCATACACAAATACAGCAAAGTAGTGGACACACCTGACAGGATACGCAAATACACCTACAGTAGAAGGAAAATAGAAAAATTATTATACAATTGAGTGTTCATCTTGCTGTCCTCTTGTTTTTGTTAATGACTTTAAGTAACCTTATTTGTCAGTGTGTGATTTGAGTGGGTAAAGAATGGTGCCATGGGGCCTGTCACTCCCTGTGTGAAAGGGCATGTAAGAGTGATTAAAGGCTTAGCGAGCTTTACCGTGTATTTGAAACCATACAGTGGGAAAGCTTCCAACTACCTGAACAATGTTTGTCCTGTTCACTGCTGTCAGTATGAATATGAGAACATAATTTAACAGAAGGAAGTGCATGTAGTGCCATCTCTGTTCTTGGCAACAAGAGGTGAGAGCTGGTAATATTGTATTTCTGTGAAGGGAACAGTCAGTTCTTTTTATTAAAAACAAATATTTCCGTATATTTATGCAAATATTTCAAACACAAGGAAATTCAAATTACAAAGGAAAGTGTGTGTGTGTGTGTATATGATATGTGTATGTGTTTGCATTTGTGTGTGAGAGAGATTTCACATTCAAGAACGATTACAAATATTATAGCGAGTATTAAATCAAATGGGAAACGAGAAATAAGGACACCAGTGAGCTGATACAAATATATCTGAATAAGTAATGAAAATGCATTTGATAATGTACTTAAAAATATTGTTAACATAATGTACGTTACAAAGACAAAGCCTTTGGAGGTAGGTTTCATTACTAGTGCCTGCAAATGCATGTTAACATACTAACAGTGTATAAAAGTCCTTTAACATTCAGGAAAACAATCAATAGATAACAGTGCAAAAAAATCTTAACAACATAACTTCTACATCAGTCTACTGCTTCCCTCACATGAGGAAGAGCAGGTGGCCAGAGAAGGTGGTGTGGTGGTTACTGCTGTCATGGACCCATGCATTGGGCCACAGCTTCACATAGACCACATCTCCCACCTCCAGCAGCAGAGAAGCTCCATTAGAGGAGCTAATAGCGGGGCTTGGTTAATGACAACATGTTCTTCATTCTCATGGAGAGTGACTCCTGTACGTGTAAATGCATGACCATGTCCATACACAAATACAGCAAAGTAGTGGACACATCTGACGGGAGCCTTGAAGACACCTACAGTAGAAGGAAAATAGAAAAATAATTGTACAATTGAGTGTTCATCTTGCTGTCCTCTTGTATTTGTGAATGACTTTAAGTAACCTTATTTGTCAGTGTGTGATTTGAGTGGGTAAAGAATGGTGCCATGGGGCCTGTCACTCCCTGTGTGAAAGGGCATATAAGAGTGATAAAAGGCTTAGCCAGCTTTACCATATATTTGAAACCATACAGTGGGAAAGCTTCCAACTACCTGAACAATGTTTGTCCTGTTCACTGCTGTCAGTATGAACATGAGAACATATTTTAACAGAAGGAAGTGCATGTAGTGCCATCTCTGTTCTTGGCAATGAGAGGTGAGAGCTGGTGATATTGTATTTCTGTGAAGGGAGCAGTCAGTTCTTTTTATTAAAAACAAATATTTCCGTATATTTATGCAAATATTTCAGACACAAGGAAATTCAAATTACAAAGGAAAGTGTGTGTGTATATGTGTATGTGTTTGTATTTGTGTGTGAGAGAGATTTCACATTCAAGAACGATTACAAATATAACAAGTATTAACTCAAATGGGAAATGAGAAATAAGGACACCAGTGAGCTGATACAAATATATCTGAATAAGTAATGAAAATGCATTTGATAATGTACTTAACAATATTGTTAACATAATGTACGTTACAAAGACAAAGCCTTTGGAGGTAGGTTTCATTACTAGTGCCTGCAAATGCATGTTAACATACAAACAGTGTATAAAAGTCCTTTAACATCCAGGAAAACAATCGGTAGATAAGAGTGCAAAAAAATCTTAACAACATAACTTCTACATCAGTCTACTGCTTCCCTCACATGAGGAAAAGCAGGTGGCCAGAGAAGGTGGTGTGGTGGTTACTGCTGTCATGGACCCATGCATTGGGCCAGGGGCGGCTTGTCCATAAGGGTGATTGGGGCGACGCACTGCCTAGGGGAAAAGAAAAAAAAAAAGAAAAAAAACCTCCTGATGTATAAACGCAATATGACGACATGTAAATTTAAATGTAATAATTTTTTTTCTGTCGGATTCTACCACTAGACCGTCTGATCTGCCTCTGTATGTCATAGTCGAATCAGGTAACAGTCATTCAGTCAGCCTAAAGTCGTGCTTCAAGTGGCCCCGCCCCTTCTGGGGCGATTTGGGGCGAAATGAAAATCGCCCCAGACCTATCCCATTGACTCCCATGTTAAATCCATTTTTTTTCACAAAATAGAGCTCTCAATGCATTCTCTATGGCTTCCGGGAGGGCTCGCCCCTCCATGTCGTGTCATAAGTAATGGACGTAAAAGCCTATACGAACGTCATACAGCTCGACAGAGGCATATTCTGTCAACATGGCTCCTGTTCAGTGCAATAACTCGATTTGCTCTTTGACAGAAACTCCTTTTTAGTCGGCGTACTAATGAAGATACATTGACAACAAAACAATTAGGAGTTCCTAGACCAAATGTATCCATTCAACAGGTTTCTACAAAGGGAGGGAAATCCTACATCCAAGAATTGGAACGAAAGAAAATCGCGGTGGTGAAGTGGCTAACGCGGTCTGTATTTCATATACCACTGTCACTTTCATAGGTTTCACAGTGTGTTTCACAGTTCGCTTCTTGCACTAACACTGAATAATTTTTTATGTGATGACTTATTTTGCTTTTGTAAGCCAATACTTTCAAGATCAGTCAATAAATATTGTTGGTTTTGACTAATGTTACCCCTTCTTTATGTTGTTACTGGACATATCATGTGTCCTGTTAAGCTATGTTACATCATACAACATTTGAGACACGTGGATAATAAAAAAGTGGGATCATTTAATGTGAAGCCACATCATGTTTGCTTATGAAGGCTCCTGAATGCAACTTTCTTCCATAGCTTTCCACCTGTAACTTGCTACTCTAGCTATGTAGCAAGAGGGGACATATTACTGTTGTGTGCTGCCAATAGTGGACAAAAAGGTATTGCTGTATGAGTTAATCAGCTAACTTAATGTACCTACTGAATGGGTCGCCTTAATCATTATCAAAAAAATTGCCCCCCCTGAGAATTTCTTCAGGCGCTGCCACTGCATTGGGCCACAGCTTCACATAGACCACATCTCCCACCTCCAGCAGCAGAGAAGCTCCATTAGCGGAGCTAATAGCGGGGCTTGGTTAATGACAACATGTTCTTCATTCTCATGGAGAGTGACTCCTGTACGTGTAAATGCATGACCATGTCCATACACAAATACAGCAAAGTAGTGGACACATCTGACAGGATACGCAAATACACCTACAGTAGAAGGAAAATAGAAAAATGATTATACAATTGAGTGTTCATCTTGCTGTCCTCTTGTATTTGTGAATGACTTTAAGGAACCTTATTTTTCAGTGTATGATTTATTTGAGTGGGTAAAGAATGGTGTCATGGGGCCTGTCACTCCCTGTGTGAAAGGGCATGTAAGAGTGATAAAAGGCTTAGCGAGCTTTACCGTATATTTGAAACCATACAGTGGGAAAGCTTCCAACTACCTGAACAATGTTCGTCCTGTTCACTGCTGGCAGTATGAACAATGGAACATATTTTACCAGAAGGAAGTGCATGTAGTGCCATCTCTGTTCTTGGCAATGAGAGGTGAGAGCTGGTAATATTGTATTTCTGTGAAGGGAGCAGTCGGTTCTTTTTATTAAAAACAAATATTTCCGTATATTTATGCAAATATTTCAGACACAAGGAAATTCAAATTACAAAGGAAAGTGTGTGTGTGTATATGTGTATGTGTTTGTATTTGTGTGTGAGAGAGATTTCACATTCAAGAACGATTACAAATATTATAACAAGTATTAACTCAAATGGGAAACGAGAATTTGAGAATACGCCAATATCATGCATGTCTGGGGTTTCTATATTTAACCATAAAACCTCCTCCTTACCAGCAGCCCCCATGAGAAGGCACCCCCATAGTGTGGAGACTCTCACAGAACACACAGAGTAGCATTTGTCTCCCCTTACTGTTAAACCACTCAAACTACATGTGAATGAGTGTGGGACTTAGAACTGCTCTTCCGTATCTTAGAAGGTCTTTGTGTTGGACAGGAAGACATATTTAGTAGGGTCCTTAGTGAATTGTTGTGTACTAGTGTATTTGTATTCTCCGCTTGGCATTAGTTGCACACTGTGTAATGCCATCTGTCTGTTTATGTCATGTTATGTTTGAATTGTGAAACATTCTGACACAGCTGTTACAGAATTTGTGAAAACAAATTAAAACACATTTGTATATTTGTAGTGTTTTAGCTGTCTGCCAGTAATTGGTATATTCTAACATGAAGAGTATAAAGATGTCAGGCATTTTTAGAAATATGAATGTTTTTGTGAAAATCACATGTGTGGCAGAAGGGGAAGGGAAACAACAAGTGGTAAATGTACACAGCATGCATGTGGTAGATGTACATAATATATATACAAACATCATATGGTATGGTACATGATACATACAAAAACACCTTAGTTGGTACACAGTGTGCTAATATGGTTTACTGTTGTAAGGTGTAAGAAGATTAGGAACAGAAAAACAAGTCGGTGGTGGCAATAATATATATTGCATACAAATGCTAGCATAGGGTATGGGATAGAGTAAGTGTGCGGCAGTACGGTGGTGATGGTTGCATGTGGGCGAGGGTTTCTGCAGTGAGGTTAGGTGGAGAGACTAGAGCAGCCTCCCATAGCGAAGATAGTCTAGAGTAGGGGAGAAAGAAAGAGACAGAGTGAGTGGGTAGAGTTTGGCTGTCAATATGTGTAGATGAGGAGCAGTGATGGTGGGGAGCAATGTTTCCACATCCATCGGCATTTGGATCCTGCTATAAGAGAGAGAAACATTTTGTTAGTAGACATTAATTTGATAGACAGATAAGGATAAACCTTTAGGTAGTCAATTATTATATTGTTATAATCATTATAATATTAGAGTATTATAGACCTCTGGAAGAGTATTACATGGTGAGTATTTGATCTATATTAAAGTATTATAGACCTCTGTGAGAGTATTTAACCGTGAGTATTTGATCTGTATTAGAGTCACTTGTCTGTATTAGAGTATTAGGCCGTGCTAAAATCAGTTGTAGAACAACGTTATGATGCTCTTGAAACACGAGCTATTAAACATTTCCAGAAGCTGATGAAAAATATAAACAATTTTGATTGCACTTGTGTCTTTGTGTTTGTGTGCAGACATATACAACATATGCAGTAGTTCTCTGATGCTTGTGGCAGAGGCCGTGCTAAAATCTGTGATGGGCGCGGCTGCCCAAGCCTCACCACCTGTGCTTTGGCCCACTTTAGCTGTGTCAGCAGCACATCCCCAAGTCTGACTTAAAGAAAGATCATACAGACTGCAATCTGCTTCAGAACTACTCCAACTAATCAGTCTGTCTGCTCCAGTTTACACAGGTGCCCCTATCAGTTTCTCAACACATGCTCCAAGACTAGAGTTTAAAATGGGCCATTTGCATTAGAACTGCACAGGCTTGTGTATTTCTGCATGTATGTATGTGTGCGTGTGTTTGACCATTCTATAAACTATGTGTTCAGGAAGAGAACAGTATAAGTTCATCATTCGGTCATAGTACACTCATATAGCTGTTTTAGTGGAAGGGAAACATAATGACCTTTACTGAACATGTACAGGAAAATATTTGGAATGTATCAGACAGTGCTATCAGTGATATATGTAACAACAAATGTTAGTTACGAAGAAAATATATGAATCACTTGTCACAGTGGAAATGTAATTGTCAATCATGTTGTGCACTGTTCCACAGTGACACCTGGTGGTGGGGACAGGCCCTATTGTAGAAATGTCCCTAGTCCTGACTTATCCTTGGTGAAGTAAGCAAAAACAACACAAATATTTCAAACTTTCACAGAAAGCCAGAAACTTAATGGTGGCTGGGTTCACCAAACTAACCTATGCATCCATAAACTGCACAAAATGAACTCTTAACCACAATGAGAAAAGGTTGTCATACCACTCTCTGCCCACTAGAGGAAGCTGAGGTCCAGAGGAAGTGAACCTGTTCCTGTCCAAATTTGGCAAAATATGAATGTGACACCCTGTGTTAATACCACTGTGTTCACTTCTATCCTTGTTCCTTCACTTTGCTAACCTATGCTAACTGATGAAACATATGTGTAATTGGCTAATATATTTAAAGGTCCATGATTCTGGAGAAATGTTGTCGATACTTCAACAGCCAATCAAATATCACCTCCCTTCAGTGCACCTTAAGAAATAATGTTGATTGGCTGGAATAGTGCACCACTTTGTAGTCACTTCATTTGTTACCCAATCATAGAGCCAGGATTGTGTACAAACACCAGTTTGTTTGAACACACGCACACAACTGACAGCTGGAGGACTGTGAAGATAAATTCACTGAATTATTTTTACTCTGTTTGTACTGACTGAGTATTGCATTAGAATTGCAAACTGCACCTTTCAAATGTATTGCTCGTATTTGAAAAGCCGAAGTCTGATATTTCCCGGCATGACCGAACGGTCGAGGTTAGTAAGTTGTTTATTATATGGCATTTTTAGCTACTTTAATTTTGTAAATGAAAAGAAATGGTAATTGTAAATAGAAAACATGTCGTTTTGTTCAGCTCTCAAGTCTTCTCACGACGCAGTTTGTTTCAGGCGTTGCCTAGCAACCAATGACTTGCCCAAGTTCAAGTTCAAGTTCAAGTTCAAGTTTATTTTCATATACTCATAAACAGCATTTATCAGTAATGAAATTCTTTGTGCTCAATGTCATTTCAACTTAGAGAATAAATAAATTAAATACTGGAGAATGGAGAAAAAGGGTAGAAAAAAGAGAAAAAAATTGTAGTGCAAAAGATATTTCAAGGACAGTTCAGCATCCTGATGGCATGTGTGTAAAAACTATCCCTGTATCTGCTGGTACGGGACCTTATGCTCTTGTATCGCTTTCCAGAAGGCAGGAGGGAGAAAAGACTGTGGCAGAGATGACTAGGGTCAGAAATGATCCACTTGGCCTTTCTCCTGCAGCGCTGGCTGTAAAGGTCCTGAATGGATGGTAATCCAGTCCTTGTAATACGCTGTGCAGATTTGACCACTCTTTGTAGTGTCTTCCTGTCCTGGACAGTGCTGTTGCCAAACCATGTTGTAATGCCACCAGTCAGTATGCTCTCAATGGTGCAGCGGTAAAAATTGGTCAGTATAGTGCAGTCCATGCCAAATATCCGCAGTTGCCGCAGAAAAGAGAGCCTCTGTTTCGCTGTCCTTGTAACCACACCAATATGGTGTGTCCAGCTCAGATCCTCGCTGATGTTGATACCAAGAAATCTGAAACTTTTGACTCTCTCCACAGCTGTGCCCCCGATGTGAATGGGTGCATGTTCTCCCTGCAGCCGCCTGTAGTCCACTATCAACTCCTTGGTTTTTGCTACATTAAGCAGCAGGCTGTTATCCTTGCACCAGGATGTCATTGTTGCCACCTCTGTAGGCAGACTCATCACCATTCTTGATGCAGCCGATAATGGTGGTGTCATCAGCAAACTTAATGATGGTGTTGGAGCTGTTAGTGGCTGCACAATATTTGGTGAACAGGGAGTACAACAGTGGGCTTAACACACAACCCTGTGGGGCACCAGTGCTGAGTGTTAGACTGGTTGAGGTGATGTTACCTAGCCGTACTGCCTGTGGCCTGTCTGTCTGGAAGTTCAATATCCAGCTGCACATGGAGGGACTGATGTTCAGGTCCTGTAGTTTCATGATGAGCCTGGATGGTACTATGGTGTCAGTGACGTGCGGTGAGGTTCGTGGCTGGTGAGGCACTGACTTTTTCAGAGTCAAATTTACAAATACATAAACCCAATTTAGTAACGGCGCCTATTAACGCCCAAAACCTATTAACAGCCTCACGCAGGTACATGTTACTTAATATTGATTTCTATATCAACCAGGATAACGGATTTTTAAACACCATACGCTCCTACCCAAAGGGGGTATTTAACTTGTATGTACGCAAAAAATTGCAGTACAGCGTTATTTAGTGTACTAGACAGCGATTTATTTCTGTGTGTACAAACCCTCATGGAACGAACTGAACGAATTCGATTTCGCAACGAGAATTTGTGAGGGTCATAGAGCTTTCCATAGACATATATACAGAAAGGCTGTTAATGGGTTCCACCTCCTGTATCAGCTAATTTTGCGTGTCGGTCTACACAACGGAGAAAAAAACTGAAAACATGTTTCAGTTGAAATCTAAACAAGTTACCAGTCCTAATCTAGACACCCACCGCTACTGAAATATGTAAGATTGATTGAAGATTTTTCGATCTATAAATGTTTTTAATAGCTGGGGCGTTAATAGGCGCCTTTACGATAGAGTATCTAAGATCACCATTCAATTGGCAGCTTTCACATTAACTACTGGTTGTTTTTCATATCAGCATTCTTTACACACACATAGGTAAGCTGCTAGCTTGTGATGAACTCATGTGTAAATATTATGCACTCATGAATATGAACTCCTGAATATGAACTCTTTCTTACGAAGTTGCACAAGCACCCTAAGGGTTTCTACCTTTTCCCAATATAATTTTAAGAGTTAAATCGAGGAGACTATAACATCAGCTAGATAACCAGCTATCATTTCATGCAAATTGAACTCTTCCGATTAACTCGTAAGGTTATTAAGTGTCCTTAGCTAGCTAATTAGCTAACGTAGCAACAGGATAACCATTGCAACCAGGAAACACAACTTACCTACAATTTAAGTTTAATTTCTCAAAATCAGCTCACCAATAAAAAGCAGTCTTGGGTTCCAAGTGATCATAACCACTTGAGTGATGTTAAATGGCTTCACATAGACATAAAACAATCCCAATAGAAATAATGGGAAATCAACGGAGCTGCCGCTGTAAGTTCAAAACCAAATGTATTCTTGAGGTTCCAAACATGTTCAAAGCAATTTGGCTTTGAATGTGAGAAGTCGATCGAGTTATCTTCTGTCGCGTCGCTTGAAGCATACCTTTTAACTCCGGCATTTGTCTCCCATTATTAATCATTTCACGTTTGGACTGAAATTCCAGTTTTGAGAACTGCTTCAGCTTAGCAATAAAATCTTCCATTTTCGCCGTCAAGTAGAAGTGTAGAAGAAGAGCAACGTTTCCCAGCATAACCCCGACAGGTGCGCTCTCGCACGCCCCCTTCATTGAGGCAGAGGTACTGTGTGCCCCACCTACATGATTTTTCAATGCATTTTGAGCTCAGCTCAAAGGTTGTACGCATGCGCACGCATGCGCAAAACCCAGTTTGGAGCGATTGCGCAATCCTAGGTGAGGCACTGCCTCACTAGCTCCCATAGACAATACATGGTGCCTAACCTGACCGCACGTCCCTTGTTTTCTCCCGTCTATTTGAATAGGACATGCGCAAATTCAGCGAATTCAGCGAATTCAGCGAATTCAGCGATTTTGATTATAAAAATGCTCCAAATGATTGGAATCATGCAGAAATTACACCTATACCACAGATTAGTAGAGAAATATCAATGTTTATTTTATTTTATATTTTATTTTATTTTTTTTTTACTTTTCAAGATGACAGGTGAGGCTCTGCCTCACCTGCCTCATAGGACCGCACGTCCCTGTATGGTGTTGATAAATAGAAAACGGTGCAGCTAAAATGGCTTTTTAAGAAGAAGTCTAGAGGAAGAATGTTGCGCATAACCCCTATTTACAGTAAAGTAACAACACAAGTGATTCAAACTATAGTAGTCTAGTCTTCATCATCACTTTCAATAACACATTTTCGCTGCTTCTGAATTTCCTCATGGCTTTTGATGTCTTTTTTTTTTTTTTTTTTTTTTCTTTGGCACATTTTCGCTGCTTCTGAATTTCCTTTGGCTTTTTTTTTTTTCTTGATCTATCAATATCGCTAATTTTTAAGATGACGTCAGAGGAGGGCAATAAGAGTACTTATCAGACCGGCAGACCGGCGAGGAGGTCAATACGCGGCTGGCATGACTACCTATTAGCCAATCAGAATGCTCATACTGTCGTTGCCATATAATAATAATAATTATTTACCTGTTATTCACGCGTTCAACTGCCAGTGTCTGTCTGTGTTGGGTGTCAACTGCCAGTGTCTATCTGTGTTGGGTCAGATTTGTTTGCCACGGTAACGACTAAGCGCAGCTGTGATTGGTGGATTGGGTTCTGAAAGTTCTATGGCATTAACCCTTTGTTGTCTGGGCTACACTAGAGTTTAAAATGGGCCATTTGCATTAGAACTGCACAGGCTTTTGTATTTCTGCATGTATGTATGTGTGCGTGTGTTTGACTATTCTATAAACTATGTGTTCAGGAAGAGAACAGTATAAGTTCATCATTCGGTCATAGTACACTCATATAGCTGTTTTAGTGGAAGGGAAATGTAATGACCTTTACTGAACATGTACAGGAACATATTTGGAATGATGTATCAGACAGTGCTATCAGTGATATATGTAACAACCAATGTTAGTTACGAAGAAAATATATGAATCACTTGTTACACTGGAAATTGAATTGTCAATCATGTCGTGCACTGTTCCACAGTGACACCTGGTGGTGGGGACAGGCCCTATTGTAGAGATGCCCCTGGTCCTGACTTATCCTTGGTGAAGTAAGCAAAAACAACACAAATATTTCAAACTTTCACAGAAAGCCAGAAACTTAATGGTGGGTGGGTGACTGAAAACATCTTCACCAAACTAACATATGCATCTCTTAACCACATCAACTCTTAACCACAATGAGAAAAGGTTGTCATACCACTGTCTGCCCACTAGAGGAAGCTGAGGTGCAGAGGAAGTGAACCTGTTCCTGTCCAAATTTGGCAAAATATGAATGTGACACCCTGTGTTAATACCACTGTGTTCACTTCTATCCTTGTTCCTTCACTGTGCTAACCTATGCTAACTGATAGAACATATGTGTAGTTGGCTAATATATTTAAAGGTCCATGATTCTGGAGAAATGTTGTTGATACTTCAACAGCCAATCAAATATCACCTCCCTTCAGTGCACCTTAAGAAATAATGTTGATTGGCTGGAATAGTGCACCACTTTGTAGTCACTTCATTTGTTACCCAATCATAGAGCCAGGATTTTGTAGAAACACCAGTTTGTTTGAACACACGCACACAACTGACAGCTGGAGGACTGTGAAGATAAATTCACTGAATTATTTTTACTCTGTTTGTACTGACTGAGTATTGCATTAGAATTGCAAACTGCACCTTTCAAATGTATTGCTCGTATTTGAACTGCTCAAACCCAGTCGATCCACTTCATCCAGTCAACCAGTCCAAACAGCGGTCAATGACATGTTGGTGATACTAGTCAATGTTTTACATCTATGGCTTAAGTAAAGACACCAAACTGTGTAGCAATGAGCACCTGGTGTGGTTGTTTAGCACTGAATTTGTGTACGGAGTCGCTTCAGTAACTCACTTCATGGTGAAATGCAGCTGCTATTGTTCTTCTCTCCTGTAGAGGGCAATCTGATCTCAGTACATGAGACTGTGCTCTTGAGGTAGTCTGCCACCTAACTAAAAACATTGAGGCAAAAGTGGCATGTATGATTATATTCTAGAAGACCTCAGCAATCATAGCATGAGAGTGAAAGGAATGTAGTGTAGGAATGTATTTATATCGAATTAATAATTTCCTGGTCTGTTCATGTGGATCATTTGTGACATGTAGTGAATTAAGGGGACAAAGTCTCCCCTCCCCCTTGCCCTTCTTGAACACATTTATTTAGTGGTTGCCAGGGGATCTATTAACGATTCGATTTTAAGCATTTAGCGTCTATTCCCACACAATTTCATAACACTAAACAAACGCTTAATAAATGAATGGTTTTTACACTGAGTGGAAATATGTGTGTGTGTGTGTGTATGTGGGAGGAGAAGGTGTAGCATGTTTGCTTGAAATGCCCATCCCATACAACTTGTATGCTGTATAATGGCTAGTAGCTCTCGCAACACAACTACATGGTATTTAGTTTTATGTGAGAAGATGATAACGTTGAATAAACTGTGGTTAATACACAGGTACGGTCAAAACACAGGTTTATTTCATAATATTACATGAAATACTGTAATGCGGTTTTATATGCGGTGCGGTTTATAGGCGGAAAATACGGTATTCTCCTGAATGCCTCAGCCACACACCTGTGTATTACAGCAGTTATGAACATAATGATCACTTGATTTGAGTAGCACTAATCAGAGATTTACAAAGCAGATAAAACAAATAAGGAAACAACCTACACAGGACAATCACATTAGGTACAATCACAGGACCTCCTGAACAAGAGTAAAATGGAGGACATGCCTGCTAAAGCAAAATACAACAGCAACAACAACTAAATCTATTAATTTAGGAAGTGATCAATATAATCAATGATTCCTTTCACTCCTTAGGTAATCTTAGTCACTAGTTTACGGATGTAGTTCTGTGTGGATTGTCTTTGGGTTTATGTACCGGGTTCTGCACCAGTCACTGGTTCTGTTACACTGTGAAGAGCAGGTGTCCAGAGAAAGTGGTGTGAGGATAGCTCAGATTATCCCACACACGTGCGTTTTCCTTCAGTATCAGGTTCACCACATCTCCCACCTCCAGCAGCAGAGAAGCTCCATTGGAGGGGTTGACACTGGATCTGGGCTGATGACACCATGCAGTGACCACAAGCTCCCCATTTTTATGCAGAGAGATGACATTAGGGATGGAGGCATGACCATGGCCGTGTAGGGCAAAATAA
Organism: Clupea harengus; assembly: GCF_900700415.2. Lineage (NCBI taxonomy): Eukaryota > Metazoa > Chordata > Actinopteri > Clupeiformes > Clupeidae > Clupea > Clupea harengus. The sequence continues at coordinate 19,735,632 of NC_045164.1, forward strand.
AAGTGATAAACCCCTCTGACTGGAGCTGTGAACACACCTGGATGGATGGAGAGAGAGAGAGAGAGAGAGAGAGAGAGAGAGGGAGAGAGAGAGAATGACACAGAATCAAAGCTTCCTATTCCTATGCCTTAGCCATAGTTTAACAGCTACTCCTTTCTACTAATTGATCTACACATGCATAGTAACTCCATTCCTATTACTGTAACAGAGTCATAGTAACTCCATTCCTATTACTGTAACCAATAAATCAATCAATTTATGTATTTGATCAAGAGGGACAGTGTACATTCATGGACATTAAAATGTAAATGCACCCAATTATAGCCAAAAGGTTAGTTTCCATTGACAGTCCCCCTACCAGAGGTACAAAACGGCTATACAACCTAAAACGGCTATATCAAACAAAACGTTGACAATATATCAAAAATAAAATAAAATAAGTAGTAACTCCATTCCTATTACTGTAACAGAGTCATAGTAACTCCATTCCTTTTACTGTAACAGAGCCGAAGGTACAATTTAAAGATCAGTGTTGTTGTAATGCTGGACCTCCATATATCCTGATGGGTTTGACCAATCAGAATTGAGAATTTTCGAATGATGTACGATTCTATCATTTTCACCTGATTTAATTCATTTTATATTTAATTTATTGTGCCTGTAGTTTGTGTGCATTTTAATTACCTCAGTGTGCATGGAGAAAACTAAATATTGAGTGCTGTTATTCATCATCTATCCAAGGCAACACAGAGATAACAGCCACAATACCTGTATATGGGTTGTAGGCGTTCCCAATGTTGGTGAAGATGTGTTTGTAGACCAGGGGAAATGCTGTCTTAAAGGGTCCTGTAGTTCCACCTCCAGATGCAACCAGTGAGGCAGAAAAAGACACCCTGCTCTCCTCTCTCTCCCTCCTCAGCTCCTCCACCTGACTCCCTGTGAGGTTCACACTGCCTCCTACAGCTCTCACAACTGCTGCTTGCTCCTCCTGTTTCTCCTTCAGCTCCTTAATAACAGCTCTCTGCTCCTCCACTGTCCTCTCACTGGCTCTCAGTCTGGTCTCCAAGGCCTCTATTTGTGTCTGAGTGCACCTGAGCTCCACTCTCTGCTCCGCCATCAGTGCGGTCATCTCTCTCAGCACAGTGTAGATGTCAGGCTGGCAGGTTTGTTGGGTGGAGGCTGTGGCAGCAGCTTCAGTTCTCTGTGCTGCACCCATAATCTCATTCTCTCTGGTCTCTGCTTCATCATACTGGACCTGGTGAGTGATGTCATTTTCACCGATGGTCTCTCCTCTGAGCTGCGTCTCAGCCAAACAGCAGCACAGCAGCACCAGTAGAGCTCCAGAAGTCTTCATGCTGAAACTGGACAATTCTTCTCTCTTCTCATCTGCTGCTTGTTCTTACAGTTTTATACTCTGTTTATACTCTGTGACCTGGCTACATATTACAACGCCATGTCCTAAGGTTGTGTTTCATCACATAAACAGAATCATAAATGATGTGCACGTGGGTTGTATGACATGTGCCGTCTTGTTTTCTAAAAAGCAGCTCAAAGCCCAGGCTCAGGGTTGTGTGGTGTGTGTGTGTGTGTGTGTGTGTGTGTGTGTGTGTGTGTGTGTGTGTGTGTGTGTGTGTGTGTGTGTGTGTGTGTGTGTGTGTGTGTGTGTGTGTGTGTGTGTGTGTGTGTGTTCTATGTAACTGTAATTGTGATTCATTATTTATGACCAGGAAATCAGATTCATCAATCATTGCTAGCTGACAAAGGGGGATTCCCACAGCCAGTTCAGGTTATTGTTCAAGCCATGTCTTAAGGTCATGTTTCATCATATAAACAGAATCATAAATGATGTGCACTAGAGTTACAGTTAATGTGCTGTCTTGTTTTCTTAACAGCGGCTCAAAGTCCAGGTTGTGTTTTTGGTGTTGTGTGTTATTGGTGTGTTATTGATGTTATGTCAGCATAAATCATATCTCACTGCCAGACAAACATCTTCATCAAGAGGAGGAGCTGCAGTTTATGGTGCTCATTGATATGCCGCTAGTCTTGTGTTAAGTAGTGTGTGTAGCCAGTCTCCAGTATTCTCCTACTGTAGCTAATGTGTGTGTAACCAGTCCCCAATCCTCCTCCTTACTGTAGGTAAATCCTGATTCAGGGTCAAGGCACTGGGCTGTAGGCTGACAGGGTTGATTTTTGTTAACTATTGATTTTACAATTTTATGACTTTATGACTATAGTTTGATCACTGAGTAAGAGCAGGGGCGGTTTTTCCTACAGGCGGTATAGGCGGACGCCTAGGGCGCCACTCAGAGGGGGGCGCAAAAAACTGCGCCCAGCAAAAAAAAAAAAAAAAAAACAAGAATTGTGTTTTTTTTTTGCTGGACAGAGTTTTTTTTGCGCCCCCTTCTATATCAACAAACAATATTTTGACATAAAAAAAAATCTAACATTAGGGTAAAATGAACCAAAAATCGAAAGCGGAAGGGGTACGTACGTCCTTGGTGTTGTCAGACAGAGATGGGCAGTATTTCAATTACTTGTATTTGAAATACATATTTCAACTGCTTTGAGTATTTTGTAATTTGTATTTGATAGGGCCGATAAAAAATCTAACATAATTTGTATCAAAATACTTTAGAGTAGAGTAATTTTGTATTTAAAATACTCAAAATACTTTCTCCATTGTTAAGGCAGAAGGAGATTTTTTTTCTGTCAGATTCTACCACTAGACCATCTGATCTGCCTCTGAATGTCATTGTCGAATCAGGCAACAGTCAGGCAAAAGTGGTGCTTCAAATGACCCCGCCCCTTTTTGGGGCGAAATGGAAATCGCCCAGATCTCTCTCATTGACTCTCACGTTAAATCCATTTTTTTCACAAAACAGGGCTGTGTTCGAAAACTTAGATAGCTGTCTTGATCCTTTTATCTTCATTAGTACGCCGACTTAAAGGAGGTTCTTTCAAAGAGAGAATCGAGTTGTTGCACCGAACGTTAGCCATCTTGACAGAATGTATTACGGCACACTTTACGAAGTACTCTGCAATACAGTGCACTGCAATACAGTGCACTGCAATACAGTGCACTGCAATACAGTGCACTTACATATGTAGTTTGTTCTGTCGCTGATTAGTGTTGTCTCAAATGGAACACTGAGAGACACAAATGTGGGAGCCTTTAACCCGTAAATCTGTGCTCCGGCCACCTGGAAATTTGGCGAAAAACAAAGATGGCGGACCAAAACTCTGCTGACAGCCGTGTTTTGTATGTAAATGTACATCTTTTAATTCAATTCAATTCAATTTTATTTATATAGCGCCATAACAATACAATTGTCTCTAGCAATAATGGTTGAAGTGATTTGCGAAGCGTCAGTCAGCCAACTTTCCAAACTGAAAAGCTTCCGGAAAGGGCTCCTCCTCTTCCGCTACGTAGCCAAGATGGCGCCCGTTTAGAGTGAGTAGTGTCCATTATTTCACACTGCATTGTTTGACCGTTTGCAGTGCGTCATCCAGGTACTTTCAGTGCCCTGAATTCTGCTGGTTCTGTCAGTGTGAACGCCCTAAGCACTGAAAGTCAGTGTTTGAAGTGTGCAAGTGTGCGGTGATAGACACGGCCTGTGACTTGATCAAAGCCGTATGACGTCCTTATACACAATTACGTATGACAAAAGCATGGTGGGGCGAGCCCTCCCGGAAGCCATAGAGATTGCATTGAGATCCCTGTTTAGTGAAAACATTAGTCACACAGCTGCTGCCTGCAAATATATATATATACATAATCAATCAAGTTGTTGTCTTTTAATAGCTTTGCTTACACTGATATTCTGTGACTGTTTTTCCTATTTGTGGGGTTCCCCAGAGCTTTGTGTACATTATATAGCCCAAACCTGAATGCTCTGCTATACCAAACTGTGAGAAAACGGAAAATCCAGAAAAAGTATTTCCTATATTTTAAATACAAAATACATGTATTGTATTTTGTTACATTTTCTGGCACCAGTATTTTGTATTTTATTTTGATACATTTATTTGAGGGGTATTTTGTATTTTGTATCAAAATACATTTTGATGTATTTTTGCCCATCTCTGTTGTCAGAACATGCTAGCACAGTGAGGCGTTTGGTTAGAGTGTGTGTGTGTTCAAGAAACTTTGAAGAACAAAATAATGAAGAGGCAAAAGCCATCCGGGGCGCAATTTAAGAAGAAAAGAAAGGAAGAAGAAGAGAAACGTGCCAAGGAGAAAGGTAAATCCTTAAATCCTGTTCAAGCCTAGAATGAATTCCAGATAAGAAAACGTTAACGAAAGCGTGAATTGCCCCCCGCACTTTAGTGGAGTTAAGAAGAAAAGATAGACCTTATCATTGAAAGTTTTCCTACTCCCTGTCACATAGTTCTTTAAGGATTTTACAGAGGCGGGTATATCAAAAATGATATGTCCATTTATTCTACATTATACAAAAAAAGACATGATTTAAATAGGGGCGCACATATAAAGCCAATAGCCAGTGCAACAACACTACACATATCTTACTCGTTGCATAGCACACCCATTAAGGAAGCCAAACACGGCAACTTGTCAAAGTGAGGAATACTGGTAAAAATCCAAGTGTTGTATTGTCAACTTTAACGAATGGATTTTATGTAATCTTGCTAGTTAGCTAACGTTAGCTAGCCAGTGACTTGTGACGTTCCTTGTTATTGCCATTCAGTCGAAACATCAGTTCAAGTTCAGCTGTACCGCAATTTGCGTCATTTTGCGTCATAAAAATGTGAGTAATCAAATTTGGACAGCTTTAGTTTTGGTGGAGCGAGTTAGCCAGTTTTATTAGACATGATTCAACTAACCAACTATGCATCTTGGAATAAAAAAATGTCAGGCTGTCCAAATACACCAAAATGCTTAATAACTACATAATAGCTACATTTAACAAATGATGATAATACATACTTTTGTTTGATCATTTTAGATTCACTTTTAGACGACTAAGAAAACATTATTTGCAGGCGATTGGGAAGATGACGTGGAGGTGTGTGTGTGTGTGTCCATAAACAGTTGAACAGGGGGCGTGGCCGGAGCGTAGTCCAGCACAGGCGTGACATTTTCTCAGTGATTTGTTCTTGAATTAATGTTTGTTCATCGTCGCGATCGTTGTTGTGTTTATGTGAAAGAAATGCAGTCTTACAGGGCAAAATAGCGTTTGAAAGTTGCAATTCCGTTTTCGTGGGGAAAAAATTATAATATTATTTGGGGGGGGCGCCAGGAGTGACGCTCGCCTAGAGCGCCAAATGTGCTAGGGCCGCCCCTGAGTAAGAGTATCCTGAGGTCATGTTCCAGTCCCAGAATCGGGCGAAGGGCAGAAGTGTTGATACTGAATCTCCTCTCGATGTTTATGTCCCTCTTGACAGTTAGGCTATCACTGTACAGCTGAGCGGCTCCTCTGATTGATCACCTTTAACTGAGTTTCCTCCTCTGCGGTAGTAACAATTACAGTCATGGCCAAACACGTGCCAGGTGCCAAGGGGTGTGACTCTGGGTGCTGCACACCAACCACTAAATGGAATATAACACTTCAACACTTAATGATGTTGTCACGCCAGCGCTGAGCCCTGCTCCTGCCACGCCCCCTCCTGATTCAACACACCTGCCTCAGTCCCCTTCCCAATCCCCTGATTAGCGGGTGGTGACGGCGTGGTCGTTGGCCTGGTACTTCATGTTGTTGTTCTTTTCAGCCGCCCAGAAGTCGTCCTCGGGGCACAAGAGTGTGTCACCCCCCTATTGAAGTGTTGAGGGCACTCCTCCCTTCTGTCAGTCTGGGGAACAGCATCAGTGTCAGCACTAAACAGTCAGGGAGGGAGGATGAGAGCACACTTCCCTTGTGTTAAATAAACCCAAAACATTGCATTGTTCTGTAGGCAGCTAGAAGATGATTGGCCTTACATCCACTGAAGTTGATTGTAAATTAAACTGTATGGTTTTTGCTAAACTTCTGTTGTATCATAGCAGGGGAGGAGTTGTTTCAGACTATGTCCCCTGACTCCCAAAAGAATGTAGCCTGAAGAATTCCCTGACGAATGTAGCCTCATTCAGTTGTACACACACACATAGGCGGAGATCCCTACCATAAAGTTGCCCCCCCCCAACAATCATTGGAAACAAAATTGTGAAAAATTGTAATATTAAATAAAAGCACGACGACACAAGCGGTGCTAATTATAAACGTAAAACAATGTGTTTTTTACGTGTTACAAAATCATGATCCCCCTATTCCTCAAAGTGGTTTGGTTCACATGCTGCTTCCAACGCTCCGTGTTTCAGTCAATCAGCCCAGCACATGGTCAGATTGTGAGATTGTTTCCTCCTCTCTCCCCCGTCACTGCCGCTATGATACACTATATGTAAAGAGATTTACCTCATTCTCGAACGCAGTTAAGAACATATAAAGAAGATTTTTTTTTCTAAACTCCATTTACGAAGTTCCTGGGACAATTCTGGCATTCATGAAAGTTTCTTCATCTGGGATTCGTTCATAACTTTGAACAGAATTTAAGAACGCTAAATACCAGTCATAAATCGGCCAGATTGGATTGTGCCCATGTTCTTAAGGGCTGAATTTGAGAGAAATCGTTGGTGATTGCGTTCACATCAATTCTACAGACATCCTGGGATTTAAACAATTATAATAATAATAAATACGAGAATATCATAAACAGTTATGTCTACATTTATAGTCATGATTATACGAGGCATCGTGATGTCCTAACATAAATAAAAGCACTACACGAACACTGCAAATGCCATTGGATAAATAAATAAGCACTAAAGTCAGTCAATCAGCCCAGTACACGGTCAGATTGTAAGGAAAACAACTGTTCAGAAGGTTGACGCTACCAGCGGTATCCAGTTAGTGCACAGAGAGGTCACCCAATCCGGTGTTCCCAGAGTTCCGTAGGCCTCTTCTCTATATAAGCTAGACCCACCTCTGTCTTGTTGATGGTAAATAGAGAAACTGGAGTAAAGAAACATCGTCAGGAGAAACAAGAGACTCAGTTGAAATGGTAGAGAAAATAAAACATTTTTAGTCATTTTTTTGTGCTCCGAAACCCCAAGTAAGTAGAAAAACCCCAGTAATATCAAGGCAATTTGATAAAGACGTCCATAGGAAAATAATTACATTCTTGAAAATGTTGAATGATGGTTTCATTAGGCAAAGCCAAGCCAGAAAACGCAGCTGGGCACAGAGAGCCAGCGCCAAGTTGCAAAGGAGCGTAAGGGAGAGTGTTCTGCCTTCCTTTAGAAATGCTCTGCTTAAATGTAGTAGCTTTAGTAGCTGTAGCTAGATAAACACTGCCACCTTGTGGACAGTAGATGCGATAGAAGACGCGGTTTAGTTTACTTTTTATTGTTGAACTGATCTACCACGGGAGAAGACGTTCATTTACATTCAGCTGAATTCCTCCTTGAAGAGCCTTCGTTTGCGTTTGAACTTTGGAAATGATTTGTCTGGGAGTAGATATTTTGTGTTAGTACATTTAATACCGTTTAGAGAATGTAAAAATGATGTCGAATTTCTGTTTGTAAATGTTATAAGAGAATTACCCCAGGAATGATTCTCTAATTTTACCATGTATTGTCCCCCCCTACAATGAAATGGGATCTCCGCCCCACACACACACACACACTTGCATACACACAGTGCTGTGTACAATCATGTTCAGTTGAATATTCTAGTTGAATATAAATACTTTAATTTGTAAGCTTAAATTGCAGTAAGAGTACTCTTTAAAACGTCTTAAAAAGTCTCGGGTTGAACTTGTTGAAACCTATAGAAACCCTGTCTGAACACAAAAGGAACATGCATTCTTTTACTGAGGCCTTTTTCCTGTACATCACTTAATGTTAAGTGTTGGCCGATGTGAGTAGTAGTGTGTGTGAGTGTGTGTGTGTGTGTGAGAGTCACTGTGCATTCTTATGGGTTATATGTCACCCCCTCCCCAGAGCTTGTCTCCATTCTGTGTGTCTTGTTCTCTAATGGATGTGGGTCTAGATCAGTCGTTCTCAAAGTGTGGTCCGCGGACCACTGGTGGTCCGCCATTGCCCCGTAATGGTCCGCTACGGCCAAAAGTAAATTATTGCGACATTTCTAACATACAACTCAGAACGAAGAGAACACAGTCAGTAGTAGCCAAATCTATTAAACAGTTGCCTATTAACAAGGTCATGGATTGGTGGTTTAAGACAGGGACAATGAAAATTAAATTAAATGAGAAAGCCCCTGACACAGACAGTAGGAGAAGGTGCAACGGCGAGATGGTTCAGCCGCAGTTGGCATCATCACGCCGCGGAGCTGCATTCAAACAGCGTTTTTTTCTCCCGCTGCGGAGACAGCAAGATGATAACTATATTCTGTGTTGTGTGACATTAGATCATTTACAAATCTTAATTATGAAAAGTTGACTACTAGGATGGCGATATTAATGCCAGTCGGCTAGCCTTCTGTTGGTAGTGAATTAATGCGGTGGTGTGGTCGGTATGCGCATCGTTGTGTTTATTGGTTGTGTTGTGTGATACATTGGAGTGTGTGATGGGAGCATGAGGCTGTGAGCGAACTATAGTTTGTAACATAACCAAGTCACGCATGGAGCAGGGTTCCAGATGCTTTGCCTAGAGCTTGTCATATCTATATAACTAGCCTATCAGTATGTAAAAAAGGAGAGCCCACCCGCGAAAATCATTTGCCGCTAACAATTGTCTGGCGCCAGGTCTGGGTAGGAGGCCTGTTGTTCCGGAGATATGCTATTTAGTTAGGTGGTCCGCAAGTTTTTTTTTATTAGCTAAGTGGTCCTTGGTCTGAAAAAGTTTGAGAAACACTGGTCTAGATAAAGGTATTACTGTGATTACTGTAAGGTTCAGAATGAGGAACATACATAGCAGATACAACAAGACTTTATTTTAGATGTGAAAATTAGCTTTTAGTAATTTATTAGCAATTAGCAATGTTAATAATAGTTAATCTGTACCAACGGTTGTTTAATGTTTGAATCTTTACTTTTAATTTTTATACAGACAGGTAGCCTACAGCATGTGATGTTATGACATATGCTTCATGTGAAATGTTTACATTCCTCTACACTGTTCTGTTGAGGACTATTACTCAGCTGATCAATATTAAACAGACAGACACCATAATAACAAATCGCCATATAGTGTAGTTTGCCAAAATGTCATGTGAAAAAATCACAATGAAAACTAAGCACCCAATACAGCTAGCAAGCAGGCGTGCATAACCTAAATTCTGATTAAGTTTGTGTGTGTGTATGTGTGTGTTTTCGCTCTTTTGGTAATACAGGCAACACACTTCCTAATTAGTCAGCTGACTGACTTACTTAGACGTGGAACAGCAGGTGACCTCTGAAGGTGCTGTGATGGTTTGTGTTATCAAATATCCTATGATTGGCAGGCAGGAAAACATCCACCACATCTCCCACCTCCAACAACACACTAACACCGTTTGAAGAGTTTATGTCGCCACGGTCAAGTTTGGTGTACGCCACCACGAGTGGCTGCCCATTCCTGCGGAGATATGCTCCCAACTCAATAGAGCTCCTCCATAGATGTAAAAACTGAAGTCATACACTCCCTTCACCGGAGCTGTGAAGAACCCTGAATGAGAGAAGAACAGCAGGTCACACACACACACACTACTGATGAAAAGCTTTACACATCTGATGTGGTAAAATGACATTGACATTCACCTGTGTTGGAGTTGTACGCATTGCCAATGTTGGTAAATATGTGTTTGTAGACCAGGGTTGTTCCAGTATTGAAGGGTCCTGTGTATCTGTTTGTGTTTGTTTCCAGCGAGACTGAAAAAGACACTTTTCTCTCTGGGGACAAAAAAGGTAGTTATTCCTGGGCTATGAGCAGGAACACATTTAAAAAACAGATGCACAGATTAATTTACATGGTCCCAGTTTAGTATCAATGAGTAGGGAACAGTTTACACCCCCAGAAACCTTGAACCCTTTTCTTTTCAAATGTACACAGTTTGAAACAAAAATAAAAATAAGCACTTTGTAAGGAGAATAGGACTAGTCTCTTGCACTATTCAGTCTCTGAGTGAGGTTTCAGCTCCTAACGACCTGCCCATTAGCAAATGACAGCTATTCATATGATAAGGGTATGGTAATTCAGTGATCGCTATTGGGTCATGATGTGTCAAGAAAACCTGTGGGGGGTACGGGCCACAAAGACATTCCAGGGCCATTAGGTAAGGGCCATTGTTCTTGTCTGAGGTGTCCCAGGTGTGTTTACACCTAACTCATCAATATCAGGGGCGTCCCTCTCTACCTTCAAGAAGCTTTTGAAGACCCAACTCTTCAGAGAGCACCTCCCCTCCTAACTGGCACCTGACTAGCGCTTAACTTGCACTTCAGCAGTTACATTCCTGCACTTCTTTTTCCTCTTTTCTAGGTTGTTGTTTTTCTAATTCTCATGTAAAGTAGTATTTATTGTTACACCATGCTTTTTTATTGCTCTTAGCTTGACTGTTCTCTCCCTTGTACGTCGCTTTGGACAAAAGCGTCTGCTAAATGACTAAATGTAAATGTAAATGTAAATATGCATTTGTAGGGACACTAGTTTTGAAGAGGTACAGGTCACTCTAAAATTATAAATATATAGTAGTGAAACCACACACACTTTCTAAATGCTAAACTCACCTTTGTAAAACTAACACCTATGTTTACAAAGTTCAGAGTTCAAAAGCCTTGCTCCAAAATCTTTACAATGTATTTTTTGTACAAAGTCTGAGCACCTCTGAAAGTATGTTTTTGTAAGGGTTTGTTTAGATTTGATTTAAATTAAATCTTTTTTTTACTACATTCCTTTCATTCCCATGTTATTATTGCTGAGGTATTCTAGAATATAATCATACATGCCACTTTTGCCTCAATGTTTTTAGTTAGGTGAAATAAACAAAAATATCAAGGCATGGCAGACTACCTAAGAGAGTGAAAAACAGGCTTGGACTCAGTAGTGTTAAGCCTCCTATTGTGTTTGGGTCATAGTGACCCGAAACTATTTTCAAACCATTGAAATCGTTAATGACCCCAAAAAATGATATCAAATTGTTTCATATCACTTTCAGTCTACCTACTAAATAAATCAAAAACGCCTATTTGGTTTGGGTCAATATGACCTGAAGTAACTTCTGACTCACTCAGTGTGCTATAAACTAGTCAGCCCTTTTACCCTCACACTCTTAATTACCTGCTAGAATTAGCATGCTTGTTAACTAGCAATGCATTGCATCCTTGTTTTTCACTGATTTGCCCCCTCCACACACCTGCATCATTTTTTGACACATTTGTTTTTTTAAACATGTTTAGACCTTAGCACTTCAAAATGTGGCCTAGCCTCTACGGTGATGGCCACTGCACATAATTGTTAGCTACTTAAATATAGATTTACATTAGGATTAGCATTAGCAGACTGGTGATACCACTATTTCTCCTATGCCCATCTTCATGATATTATCATGTGAAGTTGTGGCAGAAGGGGAGGGGGGGAAAGGGGAGGGGAAACAATCAGGAACATGGCAGGTGAAATACCAGGATGAGCATGGTAACATACATGTGGTAAATGTACACAGCATATACAGTACAATACAATACAATGGGAAGCCACGCAGATTTCACTAATAATAATAATAATAATAATAATAATAATAATAATAAAGTAAATGTATTAAATGATAATTATTAAAGAATAAAGAATGCAAAAGTGTGGTGCTTATCAGTATTATGAGAAGTAGCCAAAATGTCATGCAAAATCCGTCTAGGGGTATAACAAACAAAAGACAAAGAAGAACCCAAATCAAAACGCCAGGAGGACCAGAGCAGCCACGACTTCCGGCTGAGTAGGGCTTTTGTAGCCCAGCCAATCAGGCACACACCTGTCCCCAATCACCTGCTGCAGAGAAAGCCAGGGAGAGAGAACAGGCATGCCAACATCACAGGGCGGGGCCTAGACCCGCCAGGGTTGTAACGCAATACATACAAATATAACATGGTGTATACATGATACATGCAAAATGGATAGAGGATGAAGTTGGGGAGCAGCATTCAGGTATTGTAAAACAGCTAAGTGGGTATAGAGTGTCCTTGTAAGATTACTATTACATGGGTAAGTAGAGTAAGACCAGGCCCTTTGCCTCAAGTAACCCTTTAGGTGGCTGGTGTCCTGGAGGGTGATTAATATGCAGACCTAAAGTAAAAACTATTCAAATGGTACAACTATGTGCGGTACTTCAGATTGCAATGAAACCATGGTCAGACAGCTGCCCACATCACAAGGATCAATTAAAGACCAAACATGAATAGGTTACATTCATATTCATTTACAAGATGACATGGAAATCACAACCATCCTGAAGTTCTCTCTGTGACGATGGGGAAGGTTGTAGCAAGCAGCCAGGTGTTAAAGGAATGCAGGTTATGGTCATTATTCAACTGTGGCCAGGTCATGTGTCTGATAGCACTCAATGCATGGGGGTTGCTGTGAAGACAAACAATGAATCATGTTTAATTGATTTGAAAATTAAATGAGAATTGTTAAAGAGAGTTTGGAAAGAGCCCTTTGTGATGTATCTATTTCCCATGTTGTCTCTTCATACTCAAAATATCTGATTCCTCGTATGGCTGTGTAGCTTTTACTGTACCACGGCTTTAAAATATTCACATTTTAGATAGCTCTAAAAGTATTTTGTATTATTAATTGTTTTGTCTGTTTAACATGTTGCCCTGAAACTAGGACAGTGAGTTACACCAAAAGGTGATACATTAGCTTGATCTCTACACAAACTTGGTTAGAAAGACAGATGAACATATAGCCAACAGTAACACTAAACAGGTCCATGAATAACTTGTTCTTCCAGTACCTGTTTTTGGGTTGTAGTCATTGCCAATGTTAGATATGACATTTCTGAAGACCAGGGGAGTTGCAGTTGACCAGGGTCCTATATTTGCAGCACCAGATGTTACCAGTGAGGCAGAGAAAGACACCCTCCTCTGAGAAGATTTTGGCCATATCGCCCACCCCTATCACAGTATGTGTAATTTGATATCACGGTTACGGTATTTATCATATACGTATATCATATACGTATTTATTATACGGTTCTTCAGAATTTCAAAAAAGTTCCGTTGATTTGAATGGGCCACCTCAACGTTCGCAGGTCTGTAATTTCTTTATATTCACTGCTGTAATGACCGCTGTCATTTGCAACGAGTTTTGTGCGTCTAATTCACATCTTTCATATCATTCCGCAAGTAGTCCGGTCATTTAACCTAACGGAAAGTCATTGTAACTTGAAGTCAGCAAGTAATGGGTTGCTACACAACACCTGAAACTTTAAAGTTATATTTGCCTGAAGAACTATTTTTTTTTTTTAATCATG